>NW_008596342.1:14150-46934 GCF_000691845.1 Merops nubicus | reverse complement strand
TTTTTTCTGCCACTTGCCTTTAAAAATTCATTCAGCATTTAAAAACAAGAAATTATGAAGCACAATGGTTTTTAACTCAAATCTATACACATCTGAACTTCTTGTTTTGAAGACTGAAACATCTCAGTGCAGATACGTGAACATTGCCCTGCCACTGGAACTCCAGCACTGCTTGTGCCAGAGTGCCTTATGGAAGTGATCTGGAATATGCAGAGTATATTTTCCTGTGTTATCAGGACACTAAAAATTAGCTCTGTTCAGATAAAAGGGAAAGTTTCCTTACAACAAACAAACGAGGCTGGTGTCAGGGAACCATGCACTGTCCTGCTGGACGGTACATCAGCTGCTGTTATTCCAGGTTCTGAAGTATCTTCAGGATACAACTGAATTTCCAGGTTGACCCATAAATTAAAAGCAATAAAAATGCATTTCTTCTTGAAGGTGAAGCACTGCATAAAATAGAATCAGTGCTGGGTTTGGTGGGTTTACTATGCAAATCAGCTGCGAGAAATGCAAGATGACTTGCAAGCTCCTTAGGTGGTTAACAACCCAGGGAGACAGGTACAACAGCTCTTCTGGAATGGGAAACAAAGCAAAGGAATTAAATTATACTGACCCTGCATCTCTGATCCCTCTGTTGTGCTCATCAGCTCTGGTTTAACAGAGACTGTTTTTAATTTAGCACAATTTAAATTTTGCTCAGGAGGTTTTATAATGAAAGCATTATTCTTGGGTGCATCTTAAATCAATCTGAATTACTGAAACAACTATTCAAAATTAATTCAAAATCAGCTATCCAATTCATGCAGAAACATTTTTCTCTAGAGGCCAGCAGCTTCACATCTCCCCTGCCCTTGTCTAAATCACCAATATGATAACCGGTAGCTTTGCCAGCACCCCTTCTTTGTTCTGCAGGAGGTTTTGAGCCCCAGGACCCCCATCTCAGTAACACCCTGTCTTGGTTTTTAGCTGAATTTGATAGGCAGTAGCCACCAGATTTACATCTAGAGAGAGGAGTTTAATTACCAGAAATTTTGCTACCAGTGTGTTGGTTTTACTCACTTTTCAGCAGCCTTTGGTGGATGGAGCAGCCTCAGCACACTCCACAAATACAGCTACACTACGAGACCACTCTCACCCTACTAAACCCCACACCAGTTTTGCCCAGAGCACATATTTTTCTAAGCTTTTTATGGCTGTTTCCATTTCACCTGACAACAGCAGTATGTTTCTGGCTCTCAGGCAGCGTTTGCAACAGCAAACTGTAGCTGTGAAAACCTCAGTGCCACATCTGCCTGCACCATCGTGGGGCGCAGAGAGGCGCCGGGGGCCCTGCAGAGCATCACGGCCGTGCCCGGGGGGTGCCAGAGCAGGGCACCCACACTACAGCAGGCAGTGCCAGCACCCCCAGCCCACCACAGCTGGGCCCAGACTGGAGCAGACAAGGGTGAGAAACCTGCAGGATGTCCTGGAGGGAACTGTCACAGAAATCTTTGGGCCAACTGTGCCAAGAAACCAGCAGTACTGTGGACCGAGGAACAGAGGTTGTGGGTGGATTTTGTTCTGGTCTGAGCTTAGGCATATGCTGTGTGATTTTCTGATTCCCTAATGAAGGCTCAGCACCCTCAGGGTGGTTCTTGGAGAATCTATCTTCTGTCTGCCTCCCTCACAATTTGGAGGAACATAATGGCTTCGGGAACACTATCCCTCCTTCCAGTTCAGCTGCACTGGCCAGTGAATTTGACAGGTACACGTCAGTGCTCTTGGGCCACACAGCCCTGTCTGTATTATTCATCTGAGGAACCAGGTTAACACTAGGAAGAAAATAAAACATATGCTGGCCTGGTTATGTCAACAGCCTGATCTGGAGCAAGATCTGAAATGTCTTAGGATTTTTATTAGCTGAGTGCTTAGAGAGCAGGGATTTGGGGGTAGGGTCTATTTTGGTTTGTCTTGGTTCAAGCTGGTACCCTGTGGTTCTGCAAAATGTGGGTCAGAGACAGTGCAAGAGAACAGACACCTCTGAAAGAAACATCATTCTTTGTTCTGCTTGCTCCTTGGGCTTTCTTCTTTATTGGTACTCCATCATGGTCAAGAAAGGGGCTGAAATTTAGGTAGTGAAATACCATGTGAAATCCCTGCTGCCAAGCTGTTGACAGCTGGACCCGGGTGAACTCCCTGAACACTGACCAGGTTTCCTGCCCACGCTGCCAGCTCCCGTGTGAGCTGAGACCCTTCTGCAGCGACTCCTCCAGCACACAGCACTGAAACCACTCAGGCTGATAGTAACCTTCATTCACCCTCCTTCCTGCAAACTACGAGGAGTTTGCAAAGTAAGGACAATAATAAATCACGGCTGGAGCGCTGCCATTCCCGGCGTCCCCAGAAGATTGGTGTGTGGCCAGGAGTCGTACAGTGCTTCAGGAACTGCCACTGAACTGAAGCAGAAAAATGGCTTTAATAGAAACACTACTTTGCATATTTAACATCATCGATGGAAAGATGGATGAGGCGTGGGATATCTCCTTTGTAAAGCAAGGCACTAGGATTTCATCGCTCTCACCATTTCCCACACAGTCAACAATTCTTATATCCACAGGCCAAAGGACTGCTTGAATTTAATATACAGAAAATCCAATCAAACAATGGATTGATGGAGCTACACAAAGAAGCCATTTTCTTGAGCTTCCATTCTCTTGACTCCAGCTTCATCTTATAGGAAATGTGTATCAATTTTCTTCTCCTAATGGATTTACAGATACTGTGTGTGAAATGTCTTTGTATCAGGAACTACAGATGGAACCTTTTCCCTTCACTATCTTGATGTAAATCTCAGCCAAGCATCTCATTTTTGAGCTCTTTCTATTCACCAGAACCCCAGAAGTATTAAAATATCTTGATTCATTCTCAGGGCAAGTGGAATTCACTGGATTTTTCTCTCTCTTAAAAAAAATAAATAAATAAAAATTATCTGTCCTTAGGCTTTTTGTAGCTTTGGATATTTGTAGTGATTGCACGTACGTGCAAACACACCATTTTTAATGTGCAAGACAAAATAACTTTCCTTTAGGGTAAACTCATTGTGAGAGAAGTGAATTATTATGAATAAGGCCAAGTAATGGTACGGGCTAAATTTGTAACACGGCTGCTAAATTTACCAATGGGAGCTTGGCACAGGCGCATCTATAGCAACTGATTGACGAATTTTTTCTGAGCTCCTCTTTCTTTTTTTTCCCCCTTTCTTTCCAGCCTGCATCACAGTAAGTGCCTGAGAAATACAGATTAAAGATAACATTGTATTTTCATTGGAGATGAAGGGGAGTGATTGGCCTGCTGACTGGATGTGAGCTATTTTTAGTCTCTTACCATGATAATTTCATAACAGCGCTGACCCAGTAAAAGTAATTAGTTTACAGAGATCAGCTGAAAATAAGGGACAGAGTAGCCACTGTCAGTCGGAAATCAGGGAAAGGGAATGTGAAGTTAAAGGCCCTGCAACAAATTAGCCTGAAATAATTACATCTCTTAGCTGATTACAGCCCATACACTCAGAATCAGTTTTCCATGTGAATCTTATGTCTGTTTAGCTGGGTTTTTCCAAGGGAGTTTCTGAGCGAGCCCTGTCTCTGCAGCCCCTCAGCCAGAGGTTAATCCCCTGCCCGGGGTGCTGCCCACAGCCCCCACCCACACCACGGCAGCTCCCCCTGCTCCTCCCATCCCGAGCTGGACTCTGACCTGGCACAGATTTAGCATGGGGCACCTAAAACCAGAAATTAAACTCCTGCCCCACTTTAATACTAGGGAAACTATATGAGCCATTTGCACTGTGATTTCTCAAGGGATCTGTCCATTGTGGGAGGCTGAAGCCAGAATGTGAGAATTCTTGTGACCCAAACCAGCTTATTTCTAGGCTGTAGAGTGTCCAAGGCACTGTGATACCATCACCTCACTAAAAAAAAAAAAAAAAAAAAAAAACACACAGAAAAAAAGCACCTAAAACCAGAAATTAAACTCCTGCCCCACTTTAATACTAGGGAAACTATATGAGCCATTTGCACTGTGATTTCTCAAGGGATCTGTCCATTGTGGGAGGCTGAAGCCAGAATGTGAGAATTCCTGTGACCCAAACCAGCTTATTTCTAGGCTGTAGAGTGTCCAAGGCACTGTGATACCATCACCTCACTAAAAAAAAAAAAAAAAACCAGAAAAAAAATCCCAAAGAAGTGTAAGATAAACAGAGAAACTTTTTCTCAGCATCAACCAGCTGTCTCCCCTGCCTCTCATCACACTTAGAGCTGAGCTCCAGTCCCAGGAGTGCCCCTGGTGAGAGCAGCCCTGCTCCCCGTGCACTCCAGTGGGGGTTCAGTGGCAGCACCGTGGTGCCCACGTCTGACCCCACCCGTGTCCTCCTGCCCTTCACCCCCCTCCAGGCCAGAGCTGCCCAGGCACGGCACCGGAGGGCTCGGCCACTTTGTTTTTAATGCAGCACAAGCCTCAGCAGCAGGGATACCCAAACCCAGCAGCAGGTTTTGCACTCCCGTGGCAGTGTGGTTTTGTGCCTGACCCTGGCAGTCAGAGGGCACACAGCTCAGCCCCAGATGCCTCTCCAGGCTCACCAGAAGATGCCAGCAGCCACAGTGATATCCCATGGCGAGCAGCACGGCTCAGCAGAAGTTGAGGAAGAACAGAACTCCAATTGGGCCATACATCCAGTGCCCTCCCACTCTCACTGCTTTGACATCCAGCACAGAATTTTTTTTTTTTCTGTCAAAATTCCACCACACCCACTGTGAATTTATTAGTGTTTTCCTTGGGCACAGGCAGACTGCTGGATGTTTTTCCTGTGGATCAGGAAGACAGGCAGGGTTCAGCCGAGCTCTGCCTTCTCCTGGACAGATTGTGCCTATTTAACTATTTACCACTGCTACATTAGAGCACACTCAAGGGCTGTAATTCACCTCTTAAAGTTGCAAGTAAGTGTGGAAGAGTTATTTTAAAATCAATATCTAACAGAATGCCATTGTTCCAACATTAAAACCTGCTGGGAAATTACTAGGAGACATGTGGCAAGTCAAATCACTGCCTGCCAGAGGAGGAAACAATCCATTACTCCTCTAAAAGGTGCAAGTCTTTGCTGGCTTTTTGTTCTGGTTTGTGCCTCAGAAATGACACTGGAGCATCTGGCTCTTTCTTACCCTCATTCTTTCATGATTTCACTCTTTTGTTCTGGCTCTACATTGTGGACTTCTTACTTTCCATGTGAGGCCGTGAGGGGTTTGGATCTGGGGATGAGCACTGTGGTGGCATTGTCACTGCTGTCACTGCTCCTGATGGAGAGTGGCACTCTGCACATGAATCCTCTCTCACCTACAAAAGCATCTGCAACAACAACAGAGCCCAGAGGGGCAGCCACTCAGAGCCAGCTCCGAGCCCGCTCGGCACCGCCCGGGCTGGGGGACCACGGCCACATCACCTGGGGAAGCCTCTGCTCCTGGCCTGCCATCTGCAGCCAAATTAAACCACAGATCAGCTTCAGCTTTTTGCCTTCAGGACTCTGCAAAATTTGGCTGGTGTACATCCCCGGACAGCCCTTGAGAAGGACTGTTTGCTTCTGAAGAGAGTGGTCCTGCAGAACCAGGCTATGGGCCCCGGAACCTGAGCTGCAATGGGGACACAGGGGTCTCGGTGCCACCGTGCTGTGGAGCCCCTAAAAACAAGGGCCAAGAATTGGAGTAAGAAGTCTCCCAGCCAGGGAGGGCAGCAGCTGCTGTTTCAGAACACACACCCCAGCACCCAGCACCTCACCCAGCCTGCCCTGCAGCAGGCTGGAGCAAAAGCTGCTGGGCTCACTTTCAACAGCTCCCGTTAATCACACGACAGCCTCAGCCCCGTGAAGCACCCTCAGCTTCTCATCACGGGTAATTATTTTTGCATACTTATTGCTTTATTCTTTCTCTACACGTGACTCTCCTTTGCCATCTAAAAGACAAACTGCTGCTGTTTTTCTCGTCTTGCCTGTAGACAGAGGGTTTCACATCAGATGTGAAAACAGCAGATGATAAAGTCTTGAGTCACTTTCAGCCTTTAACATTTAAGCGCACAGCCTCGATAACAGGATTTCACCCCACAACCAGCCAGCCCCTCTTTTCCTTCTCTGCACTAAGGAAAATACTTCTTACTGTTCTTTAATCCTGCTTTTTTCCTCACCTACTTGCCACAAGCCTCAGTTCCACATCTGTATGCTCTACGTGCACTTTTGGGGTGTAATTCAGAGACCACATACCACCAACAGTACACACTTTTCTTTAGATTTGTATGACCAGGAGCACAAGGGAGCCATCCTCCTCAAATATTCATCATGGCACTATGGGAAGAACAAAAATAGCACTCTTTTTCAATTGAAAAGGCTAATGCAAGCCAGCTCTCCTTGCAACCTAATGCTTGACAGAAGTAAGCTATCTTCAAAAGGAAACCTGAAATGAGAGAAAGCTGCTCTGAGCTGCTTTCTCCTGGTGTCCATCTCCTTCAGTGTCCCAGTTTGGATCAGGAACGCTCTCTAAAAGCAAACTCAGCCATCCTGTCCCTGCCACAATTTGGCTCACAGTGCAGAGAGCTTTGGGAACGTTCAAACTGCATTCCCTCTGGATGAGATACGACTGGAAGATGCGCTCCAGGAATGCACCTGAAGTGCTCTTACTGCTAATGGACATTCAGTCCATGGACCAGACTAGGACTAGTGTGAAATGAATCCTCTCTGAGATGTGTACAGTCGGGATGCTTGGCCTGAGGCACCAGCTCAGCTCCCGTTGAGCTGCACTATCTGCTCCTGCAGATAGAAACTTGTACTTTCCCTGCGATTGATTTCAGAATTCATTCTCAATTAGAATCCTGTTTTAGTGTCTTCTGAGGTTTACATAGTGTCTCGGCCTTCTGTCATCAATATTAAGCTGAGAAAATCACCAATTGCTTCTTTCTGCCTCTCCAGAGGGAAGATAGGAGTAGGCTGTTGTCGATTTAACAGCCTCTGACACCTCCGTTACTCCACTGCATGAGAGTCTTTTTCTAGTAATCAGTGTCTGAAATAAGTAGAAACAGGACTTAAATTTACCACTTTGAACGTGAATCAATGAAGCATTATTGCCAACACACATCCTTCACTGTCACACATTTCAGTTGTGCTGTTGGTTCAGGAGGATTGAAAATCCGTCTCCCACCCAGCTTTGCACCTCTGAGATCCCTTTATCAAGCTCCCTCTCTGATCTCTGCATAATCAACCAAAATACGAAATCCCTGTTCCAAAAGATGAGATGTCATGCATGTGTGTGCTCTAAAACCTCCTGCAGGTTCCCCCAGGCCCCCGTGCAGATGGGCGATCGCGGTCAGCTCACAGGAGGCAATCACAACTTTTACTTGGTGCCTCTTTCGTTTTCCTGCCTACTTACATCTGCCCAACCGTCTGTTCAGCAATCCTGGGAGCATCCATCATGTAATAGGATGAGTCCTACTGAGTCAGACACTCTGCTTCAGCTCATGAAATGAGTTGGCATGATATTCTAGCCTTGGCAGGCTCCATGCAAAAGACTTCAGCCCCTTTAGATATTTTTTGCTACGGAGGAATAGCAGCTCAGATTAAATGATAGAAACGTTCATTCAGCAAGACAGATGTTGAATGAAAACACACAAAATGGGTGAAATCAGGTAAAAGTCATCTCTTGCTAAGGGTCAAAACAAGTGGTAAGCTGGGCTGAAGGGATACAAGATTTTGGGCTGCAAAGGGCTGAGCAGGATGAATTCCACCACTAATGAGCTTAGTGAATAAGCTCATTACCTAACGAGCTCTTTTGAACAAGCTTGATTTCCAGCCTAGGGAAAGCCTTCTGAATAGATAAACCACAGGTAAACAGCCCCAGCAGTTTACACACAGAATACAACTCTACACACAAAGGACAGCTCTATAGCTCAAGAGCAAAGCCATGGTCATTGCCAGACTGTCCTGAAGGTGCAGAGGTCAGGATGGATCAGAAAAGCAACAAACAGCAGAGGCTCTTTCCCAGTTTAGACCTTTCTTTACAAATTCTGATACAGACAAGGATGCACATCAGCATGACTTGTTCACACACACGAGTCCTAATAACTTCCCCCACAGGACTGTCCTACCCTCCATGTAAGACACCAGAGAGCTGGACTAGGCAACCTCCAGAGGTCCTTTCTGACCAACATTATGCTCCTGAAATGGCTCATCTCTGCGGATCTCCATCTGAAACCCCAACCTTGCTTTGGTACCCTGGGTAGAGATGTTAAATCAGATGCCAATTTAGAGGTCTTGCCAAATGGCCCAAAGGAAATCTCACATCCACAACGCCTTGTGGACAATTTATTACCCAGAAAGGAGGAGTCTTGAGGATTCTAGCCTATAAGGAATGCTCCATCATGTGCCCACATGCTGTTTAGCATAGTTTTCAATTCTGTTGGCTTAGAAGTCAAAGGAGAAAGTGAGATTTCAGAAAAGGTGAGTAAATCTATAGATGTTGAAAGAAAAATCTTTAAATCTTGTCTTCAACATAGTAACATTTGCATTTATTTTTACCATTCTTTTCTTAGATTTTCAGCAGGTACTGAAGTGTTGTTTAAACTATTAGGTTCCTACAGTTTGTGCCACTCACAGACACTGCCACTGTCCATCCTTCGTTACTCTCTGAGCAGAGATAAAAAACGTTTGAAGAGGAAAAGGAAAGGAAAATATCTGAACTTCGCAGTAAAAAAATGCTAATTGGATGGTGGTAAAAGATTTTTTAGCATAAAAAGAGGTGTTCACTCTTTAAAAAACAGGTTTTTATCCATAAGCTTATGCACGCGTGCCTTCAAGTGCACATCACAGGGTAAACAAAGATGTACCCAGCTCATGTGTACATGTCAGTGTACAGTCACGAGTGCAGCATCAAAGAATGGCACCAAATGTACTGTAAACTGAAAATGAATTTCAGCAGCTTTCATGATTCATTTTTTGTCAGAAACAAAGGAGGCATCTGTAGCTGCCTCATTAGTGGGGTCCGGGGGGGTTCATTTGCTCTGGCAGCACATAAAACCCACAGCTCGGGTGAGACTGTGTCTCTGCATGTCCTCCCAGGTCTGTGGGACTGGCAGCCTGGACAGCCCCTTGCAATTCCATCCCTGTAAATAATTTCTAATGGTTCTGCCCACTGATCACAAGGTGTATTGGGAGTAACTTCATTACAGTCAGTGAGTCACACCAGCTGAAAATCGAGTGTCAGTGACAGCTAAACTGGGCTCTGTGGATTTGAATAGGTCGGGGTGTGATTTGGGAGACATGTTATGCATGTTATTTCATGGAAGAGTCATTATGGCCAGAGATGCCTTCTGCTGTCAGTCCTGCACAGAGTGTGATCCATTGCACCTTCACATTTACCAGAGCCTGCCTTGGGCATCCCGTGAGGAGCAGCGATCCCCAGCTCACAGTATTAGATGCACCACAGCTAAGGCACTTAAGAGAGCCGTGGGATAGAATTTGTGTGCCATTAACAACTGGTCCCTGGCCATACCAAACTGGAGTGGGCAGCCAGCACATCTACCACCCATGGCACCTGACTGTGCAATAGATTAGATTAATTAAATTAATTATTAAACACTGAGAGTGCATTTCTCTGGACATCTGTGTGTGTGGAACACTACCTGCAACGTGACAAACTTATGACAAAAACTACTGGTGACTAAAAGCAAATCACAGCAGGATTTGTGGGACTGGTAGGAACTAAGCCCAGCTAACACACCCTGCACTCAGAGCAGCAACTTCAGAGACGTGCAGGCAAATGGGCCAATGGAACAGGCAGCCACACAGGGACAGCCACACGGGCCACCAGACAGCTCTCGGGCAGCAACAGCACCTCCAGTGAACTTGGGCTGCAGTGTCAGAGAGCTCCACACAGGAATGTGGATGGTATCAGTGCAGCCCAGTACAGGAGCTGGAGCTACCTGGCAGTGCTAGCTGGGTACCTCCCAGCAGACAGCTCCCCTTCCCTCGGGGTGCCCCATTTGATTGACTGCTCTTAGCTTCTTCTCCACCTCGTTGCAGGACTGCACAGAAAAACCCACCTCTTTCTCTAAAGGTTGGCATCACGTTTGATACAGGATACCACAAAACATGTTGTGGAAGTAGGATGTGATGTGTCCTGCATTTCTGGACAATGTTTCTCCCTCACGAGCTGTCACTTAGCATGATGGGCTTCAGAAGGACAGAGAGAATTGCCCAGGCACAAGGTGAAGGGGTTTTTAGACAGCCAGGACCATTTCCTTCAGCCAGTTCTATCACCAGGGAAAGACACAAATGAAAATACAACAGCACCTTTGCTGCTGTGCAAGCTCTCACTATGAGTCAGGACAAAAAGCTCCGTGTGAGCAAGGCAGAGTTGTGGTAACTTTGTGCTTCCCACAGCAAACTCCAGCAGGCATTTGGGAAGGGCCTGATGACAGTTCATCAGTTAGCTGCATGAACCTCTGTGCCAGGACTCCCAAAGTCACGTGAGACTTAGATTCCACCCCTGGCTGGGAAATAACAGAGATCCAAAGTTTTCTTCACTCTACTCTGCTCTTCCAGACATCCAAAAGCAGTCTCCAGCCTCTGGGCAATGAACTTTATAGGTGGAAAAAAATTCTGATCCACTGAATCCCCAGCCATCTGGAATTTCATGGGGTAAACACACAGTCAGATATCCCTCTCACCCCACCTTGGGTCACTCCAGTTTCAATTCTGCTGCAAGACAGGCGCTGTCTCCACCACACAGCCGAAGGGCCAGAGGGCCAGAGAGACAAGATGGCCCGATAGGGATCACACCATAAATGTATAAGTAATCAGCTCAAATGGCTTATCTCCAAGTGTGCAATGCCATCTAAATAAAATATCAAAGAACTCCATCTCCTCTAGCAGATAAAAGGAGAAAATAGTGAAAAAAATCACACAGAATTTTAGATGATAGAATAAAAGATGTTCCACAGGTCTGTGTTCTCCTGCTGTAGAGAGGAGACTGATAATTATTTAGCAAAATGCAAACGGAAGTTGTTTCTTTCCCAGACGCTGATTTATTATTTAGCACTGAAACACTATAAATAACAAATCTGCAGACTCATCTAGCCAAGAAGTGTACGCAGGCATGTAAAGAACCACACACACATCTCCCCAGCCTCTGCCAAAACGCTGACAGCCGGCTCAGCCCGCGCCCGGGCTGCTGTCAGAGGGGGTCTGCCCCTTCCACACCTGCCCCTCAGGGGTGTCTGTCACTGCACTCCCCTTTCCTCACATTAAGCTTCACTACAATTCACCAGTTTTAATAGATTATAACTATATATTTTGCTAGAAGGAAAACCAGCTCATCCGTGCACCAGACAGTGCTCTGAGCTGGGAGGCAGGACGTCGGTGTCTCCGGCAGCTGGGCACTCTGAAGAGTTTTACCCAGCCCCTTCCTACAGCAGAATACACACACTTTGTGACAAGTGCTGTCACACTCTATGTAAAAAGTTGAACAGCAGCAAAATCAATCCATTTAAATTACAAGATAACGTAAGGTTTTGAGCTTTTGCTATATAATCCATTTTAAAGTACTCTTGCATATTCTGTTCTACAGTGAAATTAGATTTTTAGCAAAACCTAGCCTACAAAATGCAGCCCCAAGACTTAGCCTAACAAAATGTAATCACAGGAGTCAGGTTGCCATCTCACATGCAATGCATCCTGTAGATCCTCTTTTCCACTTATCTTTCAAATGCAATTTTCTGTCCCACTCTGTTAAAAACCAGGTTAAATCAATAAAATAAAAATAGCTGTAATAGTTGGAATATTATATCTTGTGGCCAAAGACTAACTTTGCTTCCAGTCAGCAGCTGTAAAAGTGATAAAGCCAAACCAGATTTCATGTAAACCTGCAGGTCTTTGACTGCCTTTATATCACTGCTTGACTACGGAGCACGGCACCGAGCCCCACCGACACTGGTCCCCAGGGCTCAGCAGCTCCTGACTTGTCCACAGAATAAAATCATTTTAACAAGAGCAACCACATCTCCAAATACAGAATAGTGATTTTTAAGTGGTTTTAATTGCATTTTGATCCATTTCAGAAGAATTTCTTGCTTTTTCTTAATGATGTGATCTTGCCCCTCAGCTGTACACCAGACTGCTCACACACACAGCGAGGTGTTTCCAGTCACAGGGGAACAGAGAACAGTCATTTAAAAACGGGGATTAAAAGGAACTCTGAAGAACATTTGTGCAGCTCTGCCTAAGCCACCTGTAAGTACAGGAGAAAAAAAAATCCAAATCTCTAATTGCTTGGACAGACTTCTCCCTTAAGATGTTTGAGCATCTTTGGAGCACGCCAGCTCTCCAGCTGACAGTGTGCCTGGGCTGAGAGGCAGAGTGAAAAACAACAAATGCCACAAATCATCTACTTAGTCAGTGGGCACAGTCCAGCCTCAGAATTTAAAAACAATCACTCTGCCTAATCATTATTCATTGTTCATTTTCCTTGTACAGCTCTGTCCCTGGTTGATAGAACACCCCAAGATGACTGCCCACTTTAAGCAATTCCGTGCAGGACGCAGGAGGCAGAGCTGGGGCCCAGGCCAGGGACACTTCCACAGCACAGGACTAACGGGTACCTTCAGAATCACAGAACAGTTTGGGGTGGAAGAGACCCTAAAGATCATCTCTTTCCAGCTCCCCTGCCATGGTCATCTCATGACCTTTCTATTGAAGCATTGTGCAAAAAAGAAATGAAAGGAGCAGAAGTCCCCAGCCAGAGTGCAGTACATACAGTGAGCTCAGAAGACATCTTAAAATCTGCCACATGCAATTTTGTAGTCCCATGAACAGAGTGAGTGTATCCTCAGCCATAAACCCACAGGCATCCAGCTGGAAGTAAAGCAGATTGAGTGGGTATGAAAAAGATTCTTGAGGATTATGTGCAAGATGTGAAAAGCAATCACACCACTATATGTGATAAAACATAACCTTCGAGAAAAAGACTGAAGTCCTGAACAACTGGGCATTGATGCAAAGTGATTTTTAAATGTTACCATTCAGATATAGTACAAAATAATATCCCTCTTGCAAAAACAACAGTACTGAGTGGTAGAAAACCAAACCCACTGCAGAAGAGGCAGCCCTGAGGAAAGCCGTGGCAGAAGCAGAGGTCTCTGCTCTGCCTAGCAAAGCCCAGCATTTCCAAACTGCTTTCCTTCCTTGGTGTTCAACCCCGTACATAATTCAGGAGGAGTTCAGCACGTGCTGGTAGATCAGTCTGTGGCTGAAGAGCTGCAGCAGAGGATGCACCTGCAGCCAGGCACACAACAGCACCTACGTCTGTTTTGCCTCATGTTCATTTCTCAGAAGTATCACATATGTGGACTTTACAATAATTTTTTTTATTTTTTTTTAAGTGCAAGGACATATCAAAACATTGTTCTTCACGTGCTGATATACTCAGTTAAAGCTGATCTACAACTAGTCAGCACAGGGGAGGAATTCACACCCTCTGGAGATACCGGGCAACACTGTCCTAGTCTGTGTATGGCCCAACGTGCAACTGAACAATCTGAATCCTGGTCTAATTATACACGTGCAACATGTTGAGCATCACAAGGAGTGCTAGGAAATGAAGTCTAAAATGTCAGAGATGAGGGTGATGAAGAGATTGTATGCAGCTGCCAATACAAGTTCTCCTGCTCCTCAGCAGTTGCCCCCCGTGGTCACCGATCACTCGCCCGCCTGACAGCGGCGTTGGGGAGCTCTGCCCAGCCAAGGGCATTGGCTTCCTGCCCACTGTGAGCAATGGGCTTTGTCAGAACCATCTGTTTAAGAACTAAGCACTACTCAGGGTTGCCTTTCAGACAGGTATCAGGTTAGGGGTGCCGAGGGCTGTGGTCCCACAGCCAGCTCTGCCCACAGCTTGTGGCCAGCCCCCGGCCAGGCTGGGGGCAGCGAAGGGCCCCGGGCAGGACACAGCCCCCCAGAGATGGGCACAGGTCTGCACGGCTCAGCCTGGCAGTCCCTGAGACAGGGGACAGTGACAGCATAAGTGGTTACGTGGAAATTGCTTATTTTCTTCCCGAAAGCCTTTTTCTCCAGGGAGATCAAGTCTCACACTCAGTCCTCATTCACCCTGCCCTTCACAGAGAGGTGGGAGCTGCCTCGGGGGGCAGGGGGAGCACAGCTCAAACCCAGCTCTCTTCTGTCCCATTTCGGTATTTGAGTGTGCCCATGCAAGCTCAGGGGGTTAATTACCAAGCCTAAAAGACTCTTTCTTAGGGACCTAGGGAAGAAAAGGGATAGTTATTTCTGCTGCCTCTCCTGCTGCCTTTTTTGATAGTACACATGCTCCCAAAATGTCTTTTTTTTCCCCTTCCATCTGAGTCACAGACGGTGCTCCCCCCCTCACCCAGCAGTGAATTTCTGCTTCTGCTGAAGGGCTGTTTCAGAAGGAGGGGAAGTGTCTGTGCTGCAGCCCTGGCAGGTGACCCGGGTGTGAAGCTGTCTCACAGCTTGACTGCTGCAGCAGTTGTAACCTGGGACAGCTCTGCAGAGCAAACAGCTGCTGTCTGAGAAGATTTCGGTGACGTGAGATGATTTCAGAGACTAATGTTCTCCCAGCTCACTATTGACACATGGGACGGGTAAATGAGATTTACTTTGGCATCTCATTCACTTCTCAATCCATCTTCTCTAGTACTTTTCTTTTCTCCCCTCCAGCCTGTACATGGAAAGGTCAATCAGTTTAATTGCAGATGTTAGACACGTACGTGCCATTTGCAGCTCTGCTAGGTGTGCTCAAGCAACTGGAGCTCTGCTGCACACTCCTGCTGACTTTTGCACCAAATATAATAGCAACAGGTTTCTTACTGCAGTAAAGAAACCTCTCCTGTGGCCACTGGACCAATAACAATAGAAATAAATAACTGAAGAGCAGTGAGTTTTAATGACATTTCTGCAGCTTCACCAAGACTGTCAGAATATGCTACAGATAGTTAGTAAAGTTCACTGCCTTCCTAAATAAACACCGACATCTCCATTTTGCAGATGTAAAACCCAAGTCAGCAAATGACTGAAGTTCTCCTGCACCCAATACAATAAAGAATTCCCTGCTCCTGCTCATGGCAGAGCACACATCCTGCTCGGGGGGCAGGGCACCCATGCAGCCCCCAGCCCATCCCCTGCACCAGGACAGCGACAGCACAGCAGCCTGAGGGCAGCTTTGATCAACCTGTTCCCCGTTTCTCTGAAGACCCTGGGTCCACAGAGGGTGACCAGAACAGGTCACCTCCTGCAGACAGCCAAGGGGTGGCACTGAGATTTCTGACGTTTGTGCAAAGTGTCTGTCCAGCACTTTTCCACCTGTAGTTTTCTTGCTAATCACGGTAACATCACCCCAGAAGACCCTGCTGACAAGGAGGGTAGTTCTGCTATTTCATTCCTTTCCACATCATGGTTCTGTTCAGTACTCCCACACTCAAGACCCTTTGAGAAGTGGAGGCACAGACTCATTACAGGGCTATAAAGGGCCGGCTGAGACTGGCGTGTTGTTTCTGTCCCTGTAGAGAGAAGCAAAATTTTGACAGGGGTCAAAACAAACACAGAAACAAAGAGCAGATGCCTCAGTCTTTGGAAATGAGTCTGTACTGTTTTCCAGGAACTCACGCTGCAGTATAAACTTCACTTTGAAATAAAGGACACTTTACAATTTTTAATTGCATCCTAACCTTTCATTAATTGGGCTTTATGCAGTGAGCAACATCCCAATAACAGGTCTGCAACCTCCGTGCAGAATGCAAATGGGCCACAATGAGGGGAGAGCCCCTGAGCGTGCCAGGCTGTGGGAGCTCATGGACTCAGCCAGCTCCACAGAGACTCCTGATCATCCCCCAGCCTTTCCTTCACTGGAACTACTTCCCAAACAAGCAACATCTGAAAAGCCTTCCCCACACACCACAAGCTTTAGCATTCACTCATCAGCGAGGCATACAGCAGCTCTAGGGAGCAATGGCTTACAGCAGCTCTGAAAAGTCACATTTTAAATTTATTTCCATAATAATGAGTCTAGTGAACAGTTCTGTCAGAAAGATTTCTTCACATACCTCACATTTATGTTTTATGCCATTTCTGGACTTCCCATAAACAACAGATTTTACAGCTAATAAAAGTACTAATCCCAAGGGCAGGAATGTTGCTGAGAGCTCTGGTCCCACCACACCCATATCTGTGCCCAGCGCCTGAGGGACCAATCCTGCAGGATGCTCAGCATGGCCCTGGCCCCAGCTGGAGCTCACCTGTCTCTGCCTGCACTGCACAGAACCCGCAGGATGAGGCCATAAAGCACGAACCCAGGGCTGGAAAGACACAGACCACCTTCAGTGAGAGAAGGGAGAGCAGAAGCTGGTTGGGATCTCCCACAGAGCCAGGGTCGGCCTCTCCCGGCTGCTGCAGCTGAGGAACAGTTCTGCACACTCTCAACACCTGATTTCCTCTCTCTTTTTTTGCCAGAGCTCAGGCTTCTCAACGCCAGCTTTAGGAGCAAAATTTGGCTTTCTCCTTAGCCCCTCTTCGTACTTCTCACAACTTCCCCTTCATGACCCCCCCCACAAAGCCCCGAAGCTGCAGCTGAGCTGTTGTCTGCCAGGGCCAAGTGCAGCTGCAGGAGCCCAGGCAGGGAGCAGGGAGCCCATTCAGGGGCAGGGAGCCCTGGGCAAAGCCAGGGCTGGGCTGGGGGAGCAGCTGGGCTGGGGGACCCTCTGCTCTGCTACGGCAAACCCCATGAGCATGGCCTGGGATGAAATCCAGATCCCAAACATGCCCTGTGCATAGGAGCAGGTTTTACTCCCAGATATTGAAGCTGAGGCTCTCAAAGCTTCCAGCAGAGCCCAGCTCTCCGGGGTAGTTTTGAAGCCCTCGCCCCACAGCCCTCCCCAGAAGGCAGCTCCAGGCAGGGCACGGGCTCCGGCACCGCAGAGCACCTGAGACCTCTCCTGCAGTGGGCTGCCTGGAAACGCTTCCCAGCAGGAACTTGTGGTCTCTTGGGACTGC
The DNA here is from genome assembly GCF_000691845.1 of Merops nubicus. Taxonomy (NCBI): domain Eukaryota; kingdom Metazoa; phylum Chordata; class Aves; order Coraciiformes; family Meropidae; genus Merops; species Merops nubicus. The sequence continues at coordinate 29,851 of NW_008596342.1, read as the reverse complement.
AACACCATTTATTCTAATTCTTGTTGACATTTCATTTCACACACTATTAAATGAACCCCTTCAGAAGGATGAAACAGAAATTTGCTTTAGAAGAGAGAAAAATAATATATGCTTTAGGACAAAACAAGGTGATGATTTATTTTTCTGATACAATTAAAGCATCCAGCCCCCCTCACACTGCCCTGCTCTGCTGTACGTCACCCTGTGCCCTGGGACAGCAAAGGCACTAACCTAACGCCACACTTCTACTATTGCCACTTTTAAACCAGTTGTACTATTTCTAACTAAACTAATCTTTCCCTTTGTTTGTAAGTAGAGTTGAAATGCTTTCTGTAAATAACCAGTTTTGTAGCTGCAATAATACAGTACTGGATAATGGAAGGACAAGTGTAAGTGAACTTAAATGAATCATTCTTTATTTGACCAATTTAGCAATGACACATTCTATCAATCACTTCCCTGCCGGGTCTGTAGAGTAAGCAGATATCCTGACACATTTTATACCTCTCTTTGAACAATGACCTCAGGAGATGGAACGAGTTGCTAAAGGCAGCTGTGAATCTCCTTTACTGGTGAAATGGAGCAAGGAGGGAGAGGGAGGTCCTGGCCTGGGCAGCCTGGGGCTGAAGGACCTGCAGGGACAGTGGCTGCGAGAGCACCGCAGGGGACAGGCCACGGCTGGGGACACCACAGCTCCAGCTCTGGTGGGGCCACTTACACAGGGAAACCACAAACTGGTGTGAGCAGAGCTGGAAAACACAGCAGTAAGAACGGCTATGATAAAAACACAGCTTCCTCCTGCCTTCCCTGGGCCTCAACTCCCAACGAGCTACATTTATTTTCTGTGGTGATTAAAGCTCAGCAAAGTCATTAATACTGAGACTTTCCTCACTGTACCACGTTAAGAAATAGACTTTTACTTATTTAAAGAAAACAACCCCCTTCCCCTGCTAAGTCTGCCTTCCTCGGGGAAGTGCAATACTGTGGAGCCATTTCTGTTGGGCTAATCAATTTTGTGAATACTGTAAAAATACAGTTTATGGGGAGAAACAGAGGCTGTTATTTGTAGAAATCACAGGAGTTCACCCTGGCACTGCATCAAAGCAGCTGGCAGGGAGGTGTCCTGCGTGGGGGTGAGTGGACCCTGGGCTCCCAGCCCAGCCCCTGACCCCGGCTGCCAAAAAACACTAGACACTACCATGGGGAGAAATTCTTTTGAATCAAGGAAGAGTTCTGAGGATGCAGTGAACTTCTACTTTCTCCATTTTTAAACTAGGATTATGTCATATAATACCCTTAAAGATATTCCCCAGGGCCAGTCACTTTTACAGTGAATAATATCTAATCACCCATTTCTTCCCATATAATATACTACTGCCTTCTAAATTTGTCTATCTAATTAGCTCTTTCCCCTATCACTCAGTATGATTAAATCTGTATTAAAACTTTCTGTGCATCACAAGAGCAGACACACCTGAGCATTTTCTAAATTTAGCAGAGGACAATATTTAATGGGTTATTTTTAATGGATGCTGGAATTGCTGCATAAATGAATTCTGATTTGAATTTCCTCAGCCTCCTTATTTTTTCCTCAGCTCCCTTATATTGTATATCAAGAAAGAATAATGGTGAAGCTTACCTGGTACCATCCATCACGTACCTTTCAGAACTAAATTAACAATGAGCACTTTATGCAAAAAGAGGAGGAAGAAACTGGGTTTCTTTATACTTCAACTTCATCATCTTATAAGACGTGTCAGACTAGACACATTTGGACTCATCTCGCAGTTTCCATGTGGTTTAAACAGGGCAAACGTAAGAGTTAGAAATGTTTCCTGAGGATTTTCATAACTTGCATTTGGACTGAGTTTTTGAAGGTTTGCACGTGTTTGGGGTAATTAAAAGTGCACTGTGAGTGATGACCCCATCCCCTGCTCACAGACTGCACGGCAGTTACTGCTGATGGGAACCGCCGACTCATGAGCAGCTGCTGAGGGATCCAACACCCACCAGTGCTCTGTGGGGTGCCACTGGGCAGCCGCTGCCCCTGCAGCCTCGGGCACAGCTGCCTGCTCCCAGTCCCCTTCTTCCCCCACTCCAGTCGTGGGGACTCCTCGGGGCTCAGACCCAGAGGAGATGGGGGACGCTGAGCACGGCGCTGGGGAACGCAGCCCCGGCACTCTGCCCAGAGGGAAATCCAGCTCTATCCTCCTCCCCAGCACCCAGGAGATCCCAAATGTCTCCCTAGCACTGCAGGCCCAGGCAGCAGAGGCTCCGGGCTCAGCCGAGTCGTGCAGGAGCACAGGGTGTGTGGCTGGTGCTGCCCACCAAGGGGATCTCCTGTCAGAGCTGAGCTGGCTCAGCCCCGGCAATGGGAGCGACTCGGGGCTGCCTCCCGAGCTCAGGAGAGAAAGTAAATTGCTCAGTGCAACTGGCAAATGAAAAGGCAAAGCAGGAAGGATGGAAAACCTGATAATATCAGCTCCAAGAAAAAAGGATGAAAATCTGTGATGAGATCCATTCCAAATCTTTTCACTTCCATTCACTAGGCAGGTAGAAGGAAACCACGCTGGTGTCGCTGGGGCGCTCGGCTGCCTTCAGAAAACCCCACAAAAGCCCTTGTGAGCCTCTCATTGGAATACTTTCTGTTGCCAGTGCAGAAATTTATCTGAATCATGTTGTGAGGGTTGAAAGTCAGCTCTTGGCCCATTTAACTATGCAGCCAGCCACCTCTTTCATTAGAGTCCACTGGCAGAAAGATAACCAATTCCATCTTCATAATTACAAAGGCATCCACAGCAGGAGACAATAAGGTTGTTTCTTATGTAGAATTTGAATTACTTCAATTATCATGTTTGAAGCCTCCCATTCAGGGAAGTGTGAGGTTTGGGATTACTTCAGAGCAATCAATTGTGCCTGATTGGTTATATTCAATAAAACTAGATGGGAGAACCTTTTTTTTTGTTCCCTTTAGGCAATACAAGCTCAAAGATTTGTAAAATCTCTGTGCCCCCTTCAGGGCTGTCACTTGAACATAACGAAAGCACAAACTGGAGAAAGCAGAAACTAATATTCTTGGGTGTATTTAGGCTGCTTCTTCCTGAAAGAACAGTTTATCCTCACACGTCATCCCCTGAATGCAAACAGCTCTGCTAGGGAGGTCAGTGCTGCTACCTGCCCGCCGCAGGTGAAGAAACTGAGACACACAGTGGAGCAGGAATCAGCCTCTGCTCATGGTACAAAGGCCAAAGAAATGGAGATCCAGGATGTCACTGTGCAAGGCTCTACCTGCCTTCCAGCAGAGTACAGAAGTACAGCAGGAAGGTGTCACTAACCCACCCCTGACCAAAGGGCACATCCATTTCCAGAGTGGATTCACTCTCCGAGACAAATCCAGCCGAGCTGAAGCTTGACCTCCAGTGTAAATGAAGTTCTCATGGCTAATTAAAACACACTTTCTCTTTCTCTTCTCTCTGCTAGTCAATAAGACAAACAATAGGCTCGCAGAATACAAAGAACTTTCTTTGTGCATTGTGGATTCTCAAAGATGCTTTACAGCATTAGAGAGCAAACACAAAAGCCGAGCTGATGATGTGTTTATTTCTGTATAAATGTGTGTTCCTCTGGTGTCACTTTTGGCATGGAAGAAAGGAAACATGTTTCTGCCTAAACAATTCAAAATGGTCAGAGGATTTACAGCAGATCCTCATTAAAAGATTTATAATCCTGCCTCTGGAAGGCATGCAGAAAACTGGGTATGCCTCAAAACCCTACAGCCCATTAACATTTTTTACATAAGCCACTCCTATTTATCCAGACCTCAAATTTACGTTCAATCTGAAGCATAGATATGAGTTCAGACTGGTTTAAAATTCTACTGAATACAAACCCTTTCCTGATTTGAGGCCATAGGTATGAACTTAACTCTCATCTCTAGGACCTGTCTGACATTAAGAACTCCACCAAATCTCTGAGCATCTTCCTGGCTCCAAGCTTCTTAAATTTCCTAAAAATTTCCCCACAGAAAAGATTCTTTTTCTCTTAATTTCCACCTTTGATCAAAATCCAAGTCAGACCATCCTGTTAAACAAGAACCAAGTAACACTTTCAGGTGTGTTTCTTCATTAGCCCTAAAATCTCTTCTGGGGAGGCAGAAGAATTGTTCTTTTCGAATGAAACATGTCTTTATGAAAGCTACAATTGCTCTGCTCACAGGAACATCACACCAGTCAGCACTCCACCCTGGATCAACAGAGCACTTGGGCACATATTTCATCTAGGCAGGTGTTCAAATCCTACTGCCTTAAGCAAAGCACATCTCTAAGCAGGTTGTGGTACAGACTGGTTCAAGCACCAGCTTAGCCCTTTCCTGGTAAGCTGCCCAAGACAGCACCAGTGCCTCTTGGAAGAGCTAGACAGAGAAAGCTGCAGCAAGCAATATCGTGCACTCCCCAAGGATATTAAAGTGGTCTTGTTGGAGCTAGCTTCTGCAATGGAGAATGAAAGGTGCTTGCATTACCAGTGAAGTATAAGATCCTGTGAAACAGGGCTGTGCTTCTGCAGCCCATGCCCAAGCTGAAGGCCTGTTCTACCTCAGGACAACCCTGCAGGCTGCTCCTATGTTTGCTTTGCAAGGCAAAGGAGGACGTGAAAAAACAAATGAAAAATATTTTTTTCTTTACTTAAGTGTCACCTGAAGGTTTAAATTTAGTAATTGAAAGTCCCTCTATGCTTCTGCATGAATTTTTAAATATAATAATTAAGAATAAAATAAACCCTTACCATGATCCACCTTACATAACTTCCTCCACAATTTAAAAATAACTTGTACAACTTTCTAGTACTCGGTGTGCACCACGGCAGCTACAGGAGAGGCAGGAACCCCGACTGCAGAGCCCACACCCACCCCACCCCTCACCCACAGCTTCTCTGCCAGAGCTCCAGCCCTCAGGGCCGGGGATCACCCCTTGCCCCAGCACCAGACAGGTCTGGCAGCCCCAGGGTCCCAGCTCGGGAGGCAGCTGCAGCTCCACAGCTGTCTCAGGGACCTGGGTGTCCTCTGCACGGGGCGTTCCCTTACTGCACACACTTGTTGTATTTTACAGAGCTGTTCATGTCTGGCACTAGAAGCAGCACAGCTCTGCAGTGTAGCTCGGCTCCTGGCTAACTGAATTACCAGAGAACCCTAAACTTTTATTCTGGTCCAATAAATATCAAAGTCAGGGGAAAAGCTCATTAAAATTCCCAAGAGTATAAATACAAAACAGAGCTATCTCTGTATTTGTGGTGAAATCAAACAACACATTAATGGCCCTACAAAAACATCTTCCATGTATTGGTCTACACAGTCCTGCAGCTAAAATCTTCTGCTGTGTATCATGGCAAGACCAAGTATGAATATCCTTCTGTAACAGATAAAATTCCTGAGAAATTCTCAGAAGCAGCCAAAAAACCGGAAGCCAGTCAGAACTGCAGAGTGGAAAGAAATGACCATGTGAGAATGATAAATGCACTTGAAAATAAGGAGAGCGAGGATATATATCAACACAGGCATATAAATCATGCAGATGTGTGATGAATTTGTTATGCCAGCTACGCCTGTTGAACTGCTAAAGCAATGCTGAAATATGATTGGGGCACATGTGAGAAACTCCAGGCAAGTCTGCCAGGTCTTCATCCCTGTCTGAAGTAAATTATTACAGCTGTACTCACCTAAGTTTACATCAAATTAGGATCTAGCCAGTTTTAGCTACAGAGAGAATTACTACTGAGCACACACCAGGCAGAACATCACTCGGCAGTCAGGCACATGTTGATTTTCTACTTCTTAACCACATTCCCTCTATCCACTGCTTCAAGCTTCCTCCTCCTAAACACACACACAGCACCTCTGGGCATGCACGAAAAGTCCTTCAGATGAGCTTCACCTCACAGCATGGCCCCGAACCAGACCCAGGCAGGAGTGTGGCAGGGCACCCTTGAAAGGGGCTCCGGACCCCACGGCCCTCCAGGAGCAGCAGCCCCAGGGGTGCACGTCCCGCAGAGCCAGCCCCGCAGCCCGGGCACAGCCCCAGCAGGAGCCGGGGTGCCCAGAGGCTGGGAGCCAGCATACCCAGGAAGCAGGTTGCCCAGAGCCAGGGTGCCCAGTGCCCAGGAGGCAGGGTGCCCAGTGGCCAGGAGCCGGGGTGCCCAGGAGGCAGGTTGCCCAGGGCCAGGGTACCCAGGAGGCGGGGTGCCCAGGAGGCAGGTTGCCCAGGGCCAGGGTACCCAGGAGGCAGGGTGCCCAGGAGGCAGGTTGCCCAGGGCCAGGGTACCCAGGAGGCAGGGTGCCCAGAGCCAGGGTGCCCAGAGCCAGGGAGCCGCTGGAGCCGGGCGGTGCCGGTGCCAGGCTGTGTGCCACCGCCGGCGGCCCCGCTCCACTCTGCTGTGTCACTGCACAGCTATTTATAGACTCACGGGTGTATCCAGGGAGCTGGAGGATGTTGACTAGTATTCGTCTATGAATAAAACATGGATATTTTCCTGGCTTGGGAACTAAGAGCTGCTTTAGAGTGAATGTTTTCCTCTCCGACTGGACTCAGCTGCTCAGCCAGTTACTTGTACTTCAGGCACACACAAAGAGGTTTGAGACCTGGCCTGGAAGAACGTTACAAACACTAGGTCAGTATGTCTTTTGCTGTGACAAAACAGCACTATTCCATCAATAGTATGGAAAAAAGTTATAAAACCTCAGGAAGATTGCTTTTTCTGCAGATAGGATCCTCTTCTCCAGTTTTTCTTTCCCCTGAAGTCAAATGATGCCTTTCCTTGTCAGCTAAGCACAAAACATTTCATTCAGAAATTCCTTTGGTCAACAACCTTGGTAATTTTTTCCTATCTGTAATTATACATGGAATTTAAGCAGAAGGCGTGCCCATGTTTTTTCCAAATACTACATAGCACAAGAGGAAAGGTTTCACACTTCCCCTTCCTGATGCCCAGGCAGAAGTTGACTTTTAAGAGCAGGGGCTGCCCACCTGAATCCACACTACTTGGAGAAAATCCAACACCACCAAAAACCCTCACTAGCCATGGAAGTCGAGCAGAACCCAGGTCAGTGTGGTAACAGACCAGCCAACAAGGCTCTTACAAAGCCAGAGAATCCTTTTTTAGTCAGGGAAAGGGCACGACTTGCTCTCACTGCTGTGCCTCTGCGCTGTTCTGGCTTTGCTGGGGGGGAGGAAGGAGCCCTAAAGTGAATGCAACGTGATTTATTCCTACCTGCAACCTTTCAGCCATCAGCTGAGGGCATGGGAGGGAGGCAGGGTGCTGGGATGTGTAGCATTAATCAGCCTGGCTTTGGAATCACAAGCAAGGCAGGCACTGCAGCACACAGTGCAGCCCCAGGCTTTTCAGGGGGTTAAATCTGTTTTAAATCTGTTGCAGCCAGGCTGTTGCTGGTACACCCCACAAGGTCAGTAAACAAGAGGTCCGGAGGGTACCCAACTACCCAAGGAACAGCCCGAATATTTCACCCTCTCTGGGTTAAGACACTGAGCATTTTGATTTGTTCCCCAGCTCTTTCCCCTCCTTCTCATAGTCTCAGATTTGCTAGAAGGCAAAAAAATACACTGCATTATTGCAGCTTTTTGCCATCCTCATGCTACAGACTTATACCAGCTTAAACCCAAGAATTTATCAAGGACCTTCTCCACCAGGTCAGTGGACAGATAAAGAGAACAGACAGGAGACTCACCACCTTGCAGGCACAACGTGGTCTGTTGTTGATCAATAAGAACAGGCATCCTGTTACCTGCACATTACCACATCTACCCTGACCTCTCTCTCTGCTGAAAAATTAATGCCAAGTTTCCTACAGTGGCATCTGAGATGTGAAATGACATGAGGAAGGTCAGCTCGGTGGATACACTTCTCCATACAGTTTTGAAGTAGGTCAAGTAATACAGGACTTGGCATCACTCTCAAAGTAATCATAACTGGAATTAGATTTAGAGCTCAGTAATGAAGGTGTTTGAAAAAGTCAAAACTCTAGGCCTGTTTCTGTGGCCCCTCTCTCCTGCAGGAGCAACCCCATGACTCCTCAGAGTCCCCTCAGAGGACCAGCTAGACACCGATATTACCAATCCACCCAGGAGAGCCGTTGTTTTTTGTCACCCTCCCTGGTCAAATCACCACATGGTGCAGCACAATACCTCCATGGCAACTTTCTGTGTAAAATTAAATGACATGAGGAAGGTCAGCTCGGTGGATACACTTCTCCATACAGTTTTGAAGTAGGTCAAGTAATACAGGACTTGGCATCACTCTCAAAGTAATCATAACTGGAATTAGATTTAGAGCTCAGTAATGAAGGTGTTTGAAAAAGTCAAAACTCTAGGCCTGTTTCTGTGGCCCCTCTCTCCTGCAGGAGCAAGCCCATGACTCCTCAGAGTCCCCTCAAAGGACCAGCTAGACACCGGTATTACCAATCCACCCAGGAGAGCTGTTGATTTTTTGCCACTGTTTTTGTCACCCTCCCTGGACAAATCACCACATGGTGCAGCACAACACCTCCATGGCAACTTTCTCTGTAAAATTTCGGTTTATTTGTGAGCTCCTATAACAAACAACCTTCTAGCTGCCTCTGCACGATGAGTACACACCACCAGCCCTGGTTTTACAGCCGAGGATGCTGCAGCACGGGAGGGGTAGCGAGCTGCCCGGCTGTGTGCCAGAGTGACGTGGCCAGCCCAGAGGGAGCTCAGATTCTCCTGGTACTTAATCTACATCCCTCCAAAAACATTCTTCTCGGGTTCAAAAAGGCTTAGGTTCAATCTATACTTTTCATGGCTCAAACTGCTTGGTTTGAGTTGGATTCACAAGAAAAATACCAAAACAGTGTAAGAAGTTCATTTCAAACCATCCTACATTAGAAATGTTGCAAGAATAAAGCCTGGCCTAATGAGATTACCCAGGCTACTATTTTCAGGGCTAACCACACTGAAGAAGAACAGAAAGAAAAGCACATTACTGACTGATAAATAAAATAAAACTCATTTTCTGATTTATTCTCTAAATCAAAATGCTAAAAGAACCTCTAAGGCTGTATTAAAGCTGAGAAAAACGTAACACGAAATCAATGTTAAAGGCCATCTCAGCATCCTTTTATCTAACCCAAATTGTAAACACACTGCTACGTTCCCAAAGCACAAAATCCATTTACACTTTGCATACTTGAAAAGAAGTCTAATGCATTTTGAAAACCACAGACTTAACTGCATGCTTCTCCCATTTAATACAACAGGACTTAATAAGATTTGCAGGAGGCATAAAAGGCAAATTGAACCCTATAGCTGAACACACAATTTCAGGTTCTCAGCAGAGAGACAAACCCAGTGATGGGGAAAATTTAACACCAAGAGGGATCAAAGCAGGAAAACAGATGACCAAAAAATACAGGGGAAAGTCATGAAACGCAGGCTCATTGCTCAACTTCTTGCAATACTTCTCTGAACACTTAGCAGATGATTTGTAACAATGACAGAAACAGTTTTCAGTCCCAGAAGGATTTTATTTCTTGTGAATAATTGCTTTCAGATCTACTCAGGTCTTGTCAGCTCTGGGTGACACAAATGGGCAGCCAGACTCTAAAGGAAAAGGCTGCTTGGGCTCCATGAGTTAGCACTGCTCTTGTGCCTCCTCAGGCACATCTTCACCCTGCTCTGGCCATTATCTAACAGCAGGTCCCTACTTCCACCTGAGAACTGCAAGTTTAAATTTATGAAATGAAAATGACCAAAAAAAGCCCCACCTCTGAGACACAGAGCCTTGATCTTAGAAAGACAGGTCTCAAGACATCTAAGTCTTGCAATCATTTGAAGTCATCCCTGTAACCAGCTATCCACCCACCCGTGGACATACCCCTAACAGTTTTCCAGGGGCCTTTGATCTCTCTACTGACATCTCAGTGTCCTGCAAAAGCAGCAGAAGCACCAAATGGTCACATGTTCCTCATCTTAGAGCCCTCTTTAAATGCTCTGCCCTGTTCTCAGCACTTAGACTCCCACAACCTCTTTGAAACCCACGATGCTGGAGGAGCACAAATGCAGGTAGTATTTTTTCCTTCTGCTTACAATTAGAGAGGCAGACATTAAGCTGAGTTTAAGCTGGTATATACACAGCAGAAAGCTGAGAGCTTATCCACAAGTGGTCTAAAGCATGGCACAAAGTCAAATGACTCAACACAACAGATGCTCTTTATACCTGTTTGACTTTCTGCACAACGTGCGCTTTGATCCAAAAGCTTTTATGGTCATGCTCGAGCCAAAGATCACTGAGGAAAACAGAAAGACTCCTGTTGACTCAAGCAAGCCAGGACCAGGCTGTCAGATGGAGGAACTGAGCGTCAGTTTTGGAGTCACTGACATGAAATGTGCACACTCAAAATTAAAAACACGCTCCTGCACAGTCACTGCAATGACTTAGTTAATTCTTCCTTGGCTTCCTCCCCCTACAAAAACACCTTTTAGCAATGGTCTGGGAACAAAGTACCACTCTAGGAAATCTCTGTGCATCAACTTTGTCTTCTCTCTAGACACCACGTGTTGCCAAGACAACCTGTGAGGAAGGAGCCGTGAGGGGCTGGGGAGTGTCAGTGGCTGAGGAAAGGGGCAGTGGGTCGAGCAGGCTGGGAGCAGATTTCCATAGAAAAACTGGACACTTGCTTTGGAGGAGGGGTATGAAATTACCAGGGATAACACTTGTCCCTTTTCCCTCCCTGTCTGTGCAGCCATGTGCCAAATTCCCTGGTTCTGACACAAAGTTCTGAACTGTGTGAATAAACCAAGCTGCCCTGCAAAGGAGAGAAACCCGAGGGGGCTCCTGCGCCTTCGCTGGTCTCTCAGCTCCTTCTCTCCCTGCTCCTCTCCCATCCCCATCCCGGATCCAGCAGGTGTTTCCATGGCAACGCCTTGTAAAGCAATCCTTCCCTCTGACATGGGAGAAATGTTGAATGGCTGAAAAGAATTGGCTTGGGAAAACCTGGAAATTCAACTAAAAATAGGAAATGCAATAATGGAAGGTGGTGGAAAGCTGCCGGGGGATGTCAAACCCTCCTGGAGGTCTTGTTACAGCCTGGATGCAATTTGCTGTTTCTCCTTCACTCTGATGAGAAGAAACATTTTTGTTTTCTTTAAAGATGAAGCATCTCTGGCAGCACTGTCCCTCCGTTCAAGCCTACTATTAGCAGTAATTCTATTTTATCACACAGAAATGATTCTGAGGGACTCAGAGAGCAAGGAACACTCAGCAGCACCCCAGGTGCCCCCCTAAGGAATGACTTCACTTGAAGGCACAGTCAGAGTAAATGGGTGTACTTCGTGCTCTGATGTCCTGCACGGCTCTACAACAAGTGACAAATCAATCATTACACAAACATCCTTTGATAATGAGTGTGGTTACATTAATTATGATGAATGTTTTCAGCAGCTGCAGAGTGTGGATGCAAAGCACAGTGGCACAGGAACAGTGCTGCCCTCCTCCTCTGCTCACGTCCTGGAGCACAAAGTCCCTCAGAAATTGCCATGCTGCAAGGGCTGAATGCAGAGTTTACAATCCACGCTTCCAAGTGTTTAATTGTAGAAAATGCAGAGTCCATTAGTATGACTGTTATTAAATATTAAGTAATATTCCTTGAAAAAGAACCATCAGCACTTCACAAATTACAAATATACAGGAGGACTATCAGTTTCCTGACCCAGGGGATTAATTGCAGTAGTTGTTGCACAGCAACGGGGTACAGCAGATTAGGACCTCACCTAATGAATAACACTGCATCCAATTGAAATTGCAAGGAAATTTAGCTTGGCAGAACGCAATTACAGAAGCCTAAATCTGATTGGATTGCAATATTTCTGTATTCTTAAAAACTGCACCTGTAATGAATGGTACAGAGCAACGGAGAAGGAACATGCAATTCCCATTGGTCTTAAAGACACAAGCAGGGTGGGGGCTGAGAGGGTTCAAGTTAAAGCTACAAATTCAACAAACAGATCAATGGATACATCTTCATGTAATTAACCTCAGGGGTTCAGTGCCACAACACATCACTGGGGTAAGAGTTCAGCTTCCTTTTCAGAAAGAATGAACATTTCTATCAAAAAACAGGAACCGATGTCGAAACAATATGATGTGAATTTAGAAAAGGTTATAATTCTTTTGAATTCCTAGAGAGATGGCCTTGGAGGCAGGTTCCCCCCTCTGCCTGCTCAGGGTCTCTTTTTTCAGCAGCAGTTTGTGTTTGTCACTGGGGTGACAGGATGCTGAACTGCACAGATTCTGGAGCCACTGCTCTCAAGAGTGCCTGTGTTTATGTTCCCTCTTGTCCTAATGATCACAAGGGGTCAGAGCCATGGTTTTGCAGCTTATCATCAAGAAGCTTTAGGAGAGTCTTCCAGGGGATTTTGGTACAGCAGAGAGCCGCGTTAATTGTGCAGGAAAGCGAAAGCACATGTTTCAGTGCCAGCATCTGGTTATTCCTGCAGTAAAGCTGTTGCTGGGAAAAGGATTTCAAGTTCAGATTTAGGCTAGAAAGACCTTAGTTGTACAGCTAGTAAAAAAAATGGGGATGGCATAACCACATGGGCAGCCTCTGGCCGAGCAGGGGAGGGTGTGCAGGAGAGCTGCCCTGGCACAGCACCAGCTCCGCACCTGGCACGGGGGTGCAGCAGTTGGGCAGAGCCACCATGGTCCAGCACCATGGGAAACCAAAATGGAACCCCTGTGCAGGGAGGCTGCAGCTGAACCACAGCCCGGCCTCCTGAGCCACAGAGGGCTGTGGTGCAGCCCACACAGGAGCTCCTCCTGCCACGCTCCCAGAGCCAGCACAGCAGCGGCCTTGGGGCACCCCAGCACCCCGGGGGGAAGCACGACAATCATTAGCAAGAGGGCAATATTTAGAGCATAAAGATAGGCAGAAACTCTGCTCAAAGGACTATTTAGACAGAATTTTTCCTTGAATTTGATTTTAAGACAGAATTTTCATAAAATTAATGAGGGATGTAATAAATTTTGAGCCTAAACATCCTGTTCCCAGTGCTTCATACTTCAAGACATCCATTTTGCAGGTTAAGGGAGCCATCCTACTTGACACAGGCAGAAAAAGACTTTGTAGAAGGATTTAGAAAAACACTAATTCTTGTGTTTTCAGAAAAAAACCCACACCACTTCAGAACAAAGGAGACTGAGTAGAGACAAGTCTAAGGTGACTCCTGAAGCACCTCCATGAGAACCTTTCTGATGGTTTTTACCACCTGATTCTTTGGGCTTTGACCAGAGCCTTGACTTTTCTTCTGTAATGAGTTCTCCTGAGGAACCTGTGACCCGGTGACAGGGCAGTTCCAGTGGTCTGTCCCCACCTTCCCCTTTGCTGCCTTCAGGGATGTACATCAGCACAGTTCCAACAGCTGAATCGCTTTCTAGCCAAGAGGGGTTTAACCCTGTATTTTCACCAATTTTCCCTAAACCTCTTGGCATAAAAAGATCTGAAAATAAACCCTCTTTAATATTTGGTGTGGTTTTGGAGTCTGGTTTAGAAATTATTTGAGAAGAGCTTTTTTCTTCCTTTTTAGCCTTTATATCAGTCATATTATCTGATATATGATAAGCTCAGATGAGTTTAAACTGATTCATCCTATTTTGTAATGTTTAAATGTACTTTGCTGAAGCTCCATCATAATGTCACACACTTTTCAAATGAATAATTCATCCTGCCCACCTCTCCTGAAATGCCAAGAGGATATCACGCCTTACCAGAGAGAAGCAAATACCTTTACTAAAAAGTACACAAGGAAACAATATCATTTAAGAAAAAATACCACCCCAGGATGGACCACTGCAAACCCCAACACTGGGATCTCACGTGGGAGAACATGTTGAAACCCTGGAGGGAGGGAAGGAGAAGGAGAAGGAGAAGGCTCTTTTCCAGGGAGGGGTCAGAGCAGGGGTTGGCTGCTCTCTGCGTTGGGCACCAGTGGCTCTGCACTTTCTAATGGGAGCCAAGAAGTATCTGAGCACCAGTGACAGGCACCAATGAGACTCTTTGAGCAAACGCCTGTCAAGGAATTGTGTAAGAAATGCCATTGATCTTATCCCCATGCTGGTACTATTTCAGGGAGGGCTGTTCTCAGTTCTATATTTAGCTGCTGTATTATGTACCTTACTAATAGTCAGGTAGAGTTTTGTCAATTTTGAGCCCAGCAGGGATCACTTTGAGACTCCAGAATGAATGCCACTTTGTGTGGAACTGGTGTTTGCCAACCAGGATAAAATACAGGTATAATGAAAGAATCCTGGAGAACTTCCAACAAGAGGCAGCAGTTTCCCCCAGCTGCAGAGCACCACAGCTCCTGCAGCCCCCGTGTGCCAGTGGGGTGGAACCTCCCACCCAGCAGCACCTCCCCAGGGCAGGAGGTAGGGACAAGGCTCCAGACAAACTCCACACTGGAGATACTAAAGGCATCTGACCACTTCTGCTGAACGTTTTGCAGCACTGCTGGGAACACTGGGTGCCATCACACCACTTCAGGCAGCACCAGGAAGAGTAAGGTGGGGACAGACTTGTATCAAAGTTTTGCTTTTGTGGAGACAGGCTCCAAGAAAGCCAGAACTGGCTCTCTGAACACCTGACAAGTCTGGAACAAATAAAAATTAAAGCAAACTAAAAACCCCTCTAAAACTCTATAGTCATTTTCCATCAAGAGCCCCATGCTGCTCATCAAACATTGAAGAGCAGTCTGTGAATATCTGAAAAAATGACCTCATTGTCATTCTTCAAACCTTCCCTTCAAGTCTCAGAGCACAGCAATACTTGCAAAAGAACACGAGATGAGTCTGGAGTCCTATGGCCACATTTTCTCACTCCCAACCATCTCTTTTTATATGGCTGAAGTGCAAAACGGACACTTTAGCAGAGCCCCTGTACACTCACCCAGGCTCCTTCTGGAGTAACATGTGGAGGGGAAGAGGACAATGAGCCCAATGGGCTCAGCACAGCTTGCAGATCTTCCAGAGTTAGCTACAAACCCAGGGAGCTAAAGCACATAAAGCACCAGGGATGTGCTATGGACATCTCCCAGACAGATATAATTGTCAGCACTCTGGGGCAGGATTAAGTGAGAAGCATTTAGACTCCAGCTGAGGACCCTGTCTGTAAAGCCTTGAAAATAACTGAAATAAAATGACTGAACCTTCACTAGTCTCTAATTAACCTCAGACTGCTGATTATGAGCTCTCTGAAGCCTGATGAGAAACTAATGTGTGCAGGATCCCTTCAAAAGTAGGGTAGGACAAAACAAGACCATAAAACCCAAGGTGTGGGCTGCAGATGGGCCGAGGGCACTGGGGAGGGCAGGAGGCATGGGCAGGAGGCCACAGTGCCCTGCAGCTCTGAGCAGGGCCTCCCGTGGGCACTCACCAGGGACTGCATCACCTCCAGCAGGGTCTGTGGCAAGCACAATGCCTGTGCACGTCCTCAGCCCGAGTTCCTGCTTTCCTCTCAGGCACTGGCTGCTCCTTGGGGAGCTCAGGCAGGGGCCTGGACCTGTTCAGGGGTCAATGCAGCAGCTGCCTCCTGGGTGGGGAGTGGTGGGAGTGGTGCAAGGTCCAGTCTGCACCACGAGCCAAGCTGGTGGCATGGGACTGGTATGGCAGGGGGGGGGGGGGGG
>NW_008596342.1:0-14119 GCF_000691845.1 Merops nubicus | reverse complement strand
GGAGCGAAGCTGGTGGCATGGGACTGGTATGGCAGGGTCGGAGAGGAGAGGAGAGGAGGAGAGGGAACAGAGCCCAGCAGCTCCTGACTCACCCCCTGGTCAGGCTTCAGACCGTGGGGACGAGGCAGTGGCTGAGGATTCACAAGGCTGCTACAGCTTGTAAACAGGCCTGGGAGCTGCTGCAAAAATAGATGCCATGTCCTGCTGGGTGACCCCTCCAAACCCAGTGCAAACAGTGGTTTAAGAGAAGGCAAGCCTGGAAAACACGTTCCTCCAGAGCAAGGAGGACATCAGCAGAGCCTCCAGGTGCCTCAGAGGGAAGGGCAGCACATCACATTTCAGCAGTGGGGTCTTTGGTAAATGATGGGAGGTGAAAATATCTGTGTGGCACAGAATATCAGTGTGCTATAGGTCACATTGCTCCAGGCAGCGTGCCTGGTGCTAGCCCTGCTCCAAGTGAAAAACAAGCCTGTCTCATCCTCCAAAGGCTGAGACCCACCCTTGGGAGGAAAATTGAATCTCCTGCAGCTCCTCTGGGAGGGCAGCCCTGCCACAGCAGCCTGTTGTCTCCACACTTGTCTGGCCCACTCAGGAGGGGAGTGCCAGGGACCTGACTTGTGTCCAAACCCAACACCTAACAGAGCATATGGCGTGGGTTTAAGCTTTTGGCTACTATTCTAGCTTGGGAAGAAGAGAGAGCAGCTAAGCTTTGGATGCCAGTGCAGGCTCAAGGTCCAGCCACAGAAGGACCATTCCTGGGAGATAAGATTTGTTTAATGTGACTAAATTACCCTTCCACAGTTTCACATTTATCAAAAGAAATAGTGCATGTGATACTGATCTCTATAGATCCATACACACATAATGGCAGTGTTTTCATAAAGCCTGTTCAACCACTCAGTGAGGAGTTCTCCCTCTCCTATATAACCCATCACTCATAGACCAGCAGTGTTATTTTTATATATATATATATAAAAATTTCAGAACTCTTGCCAGAATCTGGGCACCTAAATGCCCCGTGGAAAAGCAAGGCAGAATGCACCAATAAATAAACACAAGATGGGCCAGAGGAGATCAGGGATTCACTAAAAGCTTTTAAGGCAAGAAGGGAACATTGTGATCACCCTGGTGCTGGCTGTTCAGCAGTAAAAGGCAAAACACCCATCTACTTGTAGATGGGCCATGGCTGGAATGGACTCAGGACTCATTTGCCCAGTTTCAAAATGCAATAGTGTTTTCTATCCAGTTCAGTCATCTTTTTTTACTGTTATTATTTTTAGTTGACTTAGTTTACTCTTTTTCTCCAGTACCAGGCTGCTAGGGATGCTGCCAGTAGTTGCTAAAAGATATTCTCTGCTCCCATAGGCTTATGGTTCAGGAAGGATTTAAAAGCAGAAGGGATCCAGTGTGCAGGTGACAGATACTGACATACAGACTCCTGAACTACACTGAGCTCTGTTCCTGATGCAGCAAAGCCAACCAGCATCGACTCACTTGGTGCTTACAGTAAAAGCAGGTGCTGAAGTGCTTTGCTGGGTGATGACTGGGACGCTGAGGGGCTCGATGGATCCAGCCCAGCACTTCCCTGGGGCAGCCACGTCACTTTCGGTACGTTTTGCTACAATTCTGTCACTTTGTGAAGAATATCACCCTTTGTCTCCTACTAGCCATCTGCAAAAAGGAGTAAAACAATCCTCTGTAATGAGTCCTCACTGCAGAAATCTTTCCCACCATCCATGTTTTGGGCACCTTTGACCTCACATCTACATTAAAAATTGACCTTTCTTAAATCTCATGGCTGTGACCTGTTAACACAGAGCTTTACATCTTAAATCTGAACCAAGACAAGGGCAAAAGGTGCAAAACAGAAGCTATAGCTTACTTATAAACTATTATTTTCTTTAAGAACCTAAAAGTACTATTTAAGGGAAAACAGAAGGTACCTCCTATAGGAACAGAAATTTAGAAAGGGGGACACAGCTTTCATGACTCGGAGGAGGATTTACTATCTATATTGTCTCTTATCATGCCAGTTTAAAGCTCATCTGTTGCAAATTAAATTTCTGGGGTACAAACATGCAGAAAATGATCCACTGACTCCAGTGCTAAAGGAGGGTTGGGCTGTCAGGCTCAGGGCTCTGCAGCCTGTGTGCCCAGGGTCTGTGTGCCTCGTAGGGCTGAGTCACCCTGCTGCTGGTGCACAGACTCAGGCACTCAATAACAGAGAAAGGGCAAACATCCTGTTTTGTTCTTAATGCAGCTCATTGACTAAGATGGAGCTTAATTAACCAACCTTCTCTCCCTATAGGACAGTCTATCACCACTTAAGTAAAACACTACACACCATCAGTATAAACTATTCTTTATACTGAAGAGACATGTCACAGTGTCACCAGGATAACTGAACAGATGTGACGGGTCCGAGAGACTCAGAGACCCTCTCAGCTCCAGAGCTGGTGTCTTCCTCACTCGTGCACGGGGCTGAGACTGTCCGTGGAGCAGAGCTGGCTCTTGCTGAATCATTCTGAGGCCATTTTCCTGCTTGAAAATTATCCTCAACCTGGCTGCTCTCCTGCCACATGCATTAGCACATAGCACTTCTCAACCAAAACATCAAGCAGGCAAATCCCAGCCTGTGAATTGCTGTCAGCTCTTCCCCAGCAGCCTTCCTCTCACCAGTCTGGCTCCGGGGGCTGCCTGGCACCCCCCCCACAGGGGCACAGCTCTGCCAGGGGGGCTCCCAGTGCCCCCTCGCTGCCCGCAGCTTTCTGCACAAGCACTTGCAAGGCTTTGCTCAGCAGCCTGAAAGCAGCTGGAACACCCCAAAAGAGGCTGCAGCCGGGGAGAACCTCTCAGGTGCCAGTGCAGCGTGTCAAGGGCCTCGTCCTCTTCCCCTGCCCTGCTTCCACTGGGAAGGGGGCACCAGGAGCAGGGCTGGGAACGGGAGGGAAAGCCAGGGGAGGTGGGAGAGCCTCACGGCCACCAAAGGAAGAGAGGAGAGGAGATTAGATTTCTGTGTTTGATGACTAGATGAGTAATCACCCTGAATTCCCTGCTTCACCCTAATCCCTGCTGAGTCACTGGGTCCCTGTTGATACCCCGGGCTGGGCCACTCCTCTCTCAGAGGCTGCCAGGGATTTTTACCATATGGCAACAAGGAGATTTGATTAGTTGACTGTTTCCTATTTGTTTTAATTAGTAGTTTATTAGCCATATGTTAAATTGCACATTTCAACTACTCAGCAGCATTACTGGAAGTCAGAAAGTATCTGGACTGGGTTTCTGTTGCTTCCTGAGCCACGCAGGTACTTGCTTTGACCACAGTGTCACTCGGTGGGAGTGCAGGAGTGCTCTCCCTTGTCTCATCAAATCAACTCATCTCTTGAAGATGAGTCATCTGGTGGTGCTCCTATCTGGGTAGCAGACTAACAGCAGCTCAAAACCTCTGCACTAATCACACAGGGGTGTTTACACCTCTTTGTTTCTGCATTCCATCAATCACTCATATAAAAGTTAATGGGAAACAGATAAAGAAGGTCATAAACAGCAGCAGAGTAGACTCAGTTTAACACTCACTACAATACCCACAGAGAACTAAGAGTGGTTTTCACCCAGCCCTGGTGCACAAGCTTTTGCTGCAGGCAGATTTTGGCACCAAGGACAGCTGCTGCCGTCCATGTTACGGGCATGGCTCTAAGAAAACTAACTGGTTTCAAACAAGTCCCCTGCACCATCCCACCCCTCATCAGGAAGCCACTGGAAAGGTGCTGGCAGCCTGTGACTGGCAGCACTTCCAGAGTGCCAGGCAGCTCAGGAAGCTGTGAGCTGTGTGTGGCAGGAGGGGTCAGGCCCAGCCTTGGTGTGGCCATCACGGGATGCTGCCAACGGCACCGCGGGCTCACCAGGCTCCCCTGGGCTTTCAGTTTTCAAGTGATAATCAGATTTCTCCACAGAGTTGCCCAGGACTTTTCCATCTCCTCCTCACTCTCTCAGTGACCGGTACTGATGGCATTCAGGCTGTTATCAACATTCCATTTGGCAGTTACAGCTTCAGGTTTTACTGCTTCTGCACACAGAAATGCAGGAGCACGCTACTCGTTTTACCCTTGACTTCCTTTACTTTTTCATATCCTTATAGTCTTTCACCATTATCACATTAGATGTCAAAGTAATTGCACAGAATTAAACATCAAATTCTAGTTTACTGGCTAGGCTAATTTGTTTACATTTGGGTTTTTCCCCTGAGAGAACTGTGCACATCATTTGGTCCAATCGTCTCCGCGGCCTCAGCCTGTCAATACCCCACGGCCTCTCCCAGCCTGGGGGGCTGTGTCCTCCATAACGTTCTCCTCCAAATCTGCCGATGGCAACACGAGGATGCAGAGGTTGCACAGCTGTCCACCCCCAAAGCCCAGCAGCAGCTCTCCCCTGGCCACCTGCCAAGGTCCATCACATTTTGTCATCTCTGCTGTGACAAAACATAGATGCTCACTACAAGAGCCTTAGGAAGGATTGCTAATGGAAGGAGGTTTTGATTAGCAGGCCCTGGAGATGGGGTGGAGCTTGTTCCTCTTGCTCCTCCCCTGCTCACATCAACCCCCCCAGCCCAGCCTGCAGGCCCTGACACACAGGCAGCTCCTTGTCTCCAGCAGCCAGCTTCCCACTGCAGCTCATGCACACAGCCCTGAGCCCTCCCAGCTCCTGCCTTGCCCCAGAGTGCTCTGATCCAGCTCTCCCCGAGACACTGGAGCTGCAGACCTTGAAGGTGGCAGCAGGGTCACTGAGCTCTGCCAGGGACGGGGCAGGAGGACGTTTCACCACGCTCCCCATGGCAGCAGTGCCTGTGCCACAGCACCCAGCACACTGAACCTCTTACACCAAATTTCTCAGTATCTCAGGAAGTAGCCTCCCCATGCCCAAATGCTGCTGCAGATCTCTCCCCAGGAAATGAATCCCACCCATCCCAGCTCATCCACTTTGCACTGCTGAGGAATCACCCACACTCCCTGCAGTGCAAGATGCTCATTTGTGTACAGAGGCAGTGAGGGAAATCTCCCCCCAGGAAGGGATGAGGAGCTTCATATTTACTCTGCCTGGGACACGAGAGATTATAATGTCACTGGTCATGTCAGAAAACAGTGACAAATGTGACAAAACATTGAGTTAATCCTTGGAGCCTGCCAAAACCAAATATTCTGTCTAATTTGGTAACAAGTACAGAGAGAAACATGCTCTGTGGCCTCAGTGTAGTCACATTAAATATTTAAAGTTACTTACTAAATACACAAAGCGTCTGAAGTTCCACCTGATCATTGGAACATGCACATTCTGGGGAAGAACATGGAAAGGCAGGCATGCCAGCAGCTCCCTCAGGGTGTGAACCACTGGAAGTTATCCTTCAGCTGGAAAGTAAGACAAATGAGACAGTATTAAAGCATCAGATAAGAAAATATGTTCCCTTTATTAAAAAATAGCAGTACATTCTTTACATTTAGCATAAAATCTGCTGTAATTACCTAGCAGTTGGAAAGCAATTTGCAACAGGCTTTATTGTTCAGCATCTGTACCAAATTTTCAAGAAAACATCCACCAGGGAATAAAGTAAAATGAGAAGTGCCACAGTAACTACAACATTTAAATGCCTGCACAATGGAAATTTCAGTGAGGCTTAAATGAGCTACAATACAATTCCACTTTTGTGTTGCTTTTTTTGTTTTGTTACTTAAAGGGTTGTGGGTTTGACTCCAGCATCTTTTTATCCTGTATACACACACCCACCAGGAATGCTAAAATCCACACAAACTAGTAAGGATATATTATACCAGAAAAAGTGATTTTGTAAATTTGAGTAAAATGTCAAAAGCAAAGCCAAGTCTATTGCAGCCACAGAACAAGAAACATTCTGGCAGGTACCACCTCCAGGACTTTCCTATTTATCAACACATGAACCTCTTTGGTTTTAATCTCTACAATAAAGAGAAAAGGTAAAATCGTTTGCAAGTTAACTAATGACTTGTAAACTCACCACAGCACCCCAGAGTAACTATTTCACCAGTGGAAAAAAAACAGAGCTCACAGAAGGTTTCGTGGATGCTTAAGTGAAGCTACATTTTACTCCTGCTTAGCCTGGTATGAATCTGGCCTGGCTTCACAAGTGAGACAGTCAGTAGAGCTGTGATGGAAATAAATCACTTCAAATTTGTACCAATTAAAAAAAAAAAAAAAAAAAAGGAGCTGTGGCTTTGCAGCTCCCCGAGGCAGGGAAGATGGGAAACCACTCAGGAATTGTGTCCCAGGTGGTGGAACCTGTGCCACGTGGGAAGAGAACACGAGCCTGATGCTCCCCAGATGCTTCCGACCTTCCCAGGGGACTTCACAAGTCACACAGTGACAGGCATGAACTTATTGGATGCCTGTTTATCCCTTCTTTCTCTTTTCTCACCGATTAAATAACATTCCTTCTGATGTCACTTCAGCCCATCAAATAAAATGGACATGTATCTTGGTGAGGAAACGTACCTCAGGTTCCATTGCAGCCTGAAGCTAAACAGCATTTTTTAAAGTCATCCCTTTCAGTAATGAGGCCACGGCTGCAAGAGGAATATGAACAAATTCCCTGCATTTTTCTTCCTTCCAGAACTGCACTTCAGAACTCAGCCTTGTGCTTTGTTACACTGCCCAATCAGGCTGGGTGCCCTCGAGTCTCCAAGCAGGTTATTAGAGGTACCAAATGCATAGGATTAAAAGTGCATGTCTTTAAGCAATACAGGCTGAGTTTTCCTCAGCATGACTGCAGGGATACAAATGAGAGCAGAGCTCGACTCTAGGTGTTTACAGCACTGTGCAATTTGCTTTAACATGCTGCCTTCTGATGCAAGTGAAGTGCCATGCCGGGGAAGTTAATGTCTGTGTCCTCTTTCAGATCAGAGCAAAGCACACTCAAATGGGGAAATCAAAGTCTTATTATTAGGTAAAATAATTCCCTCATTCAAGAGGAAAATGAAAAATTCAGCTAATGCTCAAAAAAATGGGATGATCTGTGAGTGAAAGGAGGCAATGTAGATGTGATGACAGGAGAGATGTGACTGTGTGCTCTATGGGTTGGCAGGAAAGCCAGGGATAATAGAGAGCAAGGAGAATCAGACAGACATTTACAAAAAATTCTAGACTTTATTCAATGAATTATTTAAAGTCTATTTCTGATCTGGCACAGGAGGTCACTTGATCTCCAGAAGCACACAACGGGAGCCCCATCACTTCTGCCATTCAAAACTCGAATGAACAAAGTGACTGGAAACGTGCAGCACAGAACCACCATCCCACAGCTCCAGGGGAAGGGCCACATGGCTTCAGCAAACTTCCCCTCTTTCTAGTATTTCAGTCATGTTTGCAGCCCTGGGACTTCACAGTCTGAAGAGGTTCACTGGGTGAATACTGACACCTCCACATCCACCAGTACGAGTGCAGCAAAGCCATGGTCAGCTCCTTCATGCCTGGCAGCTTAGGTGTGCCACCATCTGCTGAACGGTGGGTGAGGCTTTCCAGACTTACCAAGTGATGGCACCAAAGCATAACAACCCAGTCTCGAAAGATTCACTTTAGTAAGAACCCCAAGCACCAAGGAAGGTGGCCAGATGCTACCCACACAGCCTCTGAGCCACTAAGCAGCCTCAGGAGCTTCCCCTGGCCTGGAGCCCTGAAGTGTACGAACACTGCGATGGACAAACTTTGTCTTTATTACAGCCTTGTCTAAGAGCTGGAAAAAAGGATAGAAATAGGAGCTGAAAGTGATGAACTAAATCACATGAAGGTTAATGACTTTAATGACTTAGCCAAGGTCTATGCACAGCAGTAATTTGGGAACACTGGTGTCCCAACCCAGTTCTACAGTTGTAAGATCATCCCTCCTACTCTGCTTCAGAGAGCACAGATGGATTAATGGAAGGCACATCTCCCCACAAGAGCTTCTGCAGACCTGACATCTCCAGCAAGTGCCCTGTCCCCAGGACCTGATGGAATGCAGTGCATTTATCAAAAAATTGGAAGTCTATCTTAGGACCAAGGTTAATATCAACAGCCCAGTCTTCCAGGTGCACTTCTAGGTGAGAAGTGGCTGAAGTCACTCTTCATGTTTCCAAATAGTCCCTCTATTTATTTAATAATTCCTCTGTTTCCAATAGTCCCTTTCTTGAAGTCATGGAGGTGTTTATCCATGCTCTTCCTAGACTCTCTTTGGTTCTCTGTCCTACAAATATCCTTGACAACAAGCTCCATGGCCAGGGAGGGATCTAAAAACGTACGCCTGGTTTACCTTGTTCAGCACATTCACAGTGGCTGGGTTTGCCCATAAATAACCACACTGCTAAAGGTGAACATGAACAGCTCCAGATACACAGACAGACAGAGAAAATGAGTTCTGGGCAAAGCCAAGACACACAGTTTCTCTCACTTCTATTCAACTGCAGCAATTTCACATCTCTGGGAAGAAGGGGGAAAAAAGCTTTGAGCATGAGATTATTACATTTTGTACATTACACCCTGATAGAAACTAAAAATAGACTCTGACGGTTGCTAAGTGCGTTTCAAATGGCTTTCCTTAGAGGTAAAAATGGGATTTTATTTGAGAAAGCAGAAGGTGGGATTTACAACATCTTGGGAAAGAGCTGAACAGAAAATCACCCGTTATTGGAATGGAAGAAGCAGAGAGTTTGCTGTTCATTTTCTCCTCAAGAGAGAAGTCAAAGGGTGTTTACTGAAAGACTTCAGGGCTTCCTAGTGCACTATGTGAAAAATAGACACACACAAACTCCTGGCACTTCTCATCCCCTCCCTTCACACAAAGCCACAAGGTTCTCACAGGCCCTGGCACGCCGTGGGACACACCTGCCCCGAGGACAGGAGGGGACAGTAGGAACAGCCACGCTCACTCCAGCTGGTTTCACTGGGTGGGGAAGCAGGGTTCAGAATACAGGGGGACAGGACAGAGAAAAATCTATTTTGTCAAAATGAATTTGCCTCTTCCATTATCAGATCAGATTTATAAAAGAAAAGCAGGCAATTAAATCCAGCTGAATGTTTCACAAACAAAACCACTGAGGTTAAGAATCTGCATTAAAATGACAAAACCCAGGAAATTATAAACTTCTGACTGACAATTTATGCCTGACCCTCCGTACAAATGCCTCAGAACATTATTAATGACCCACTTTGTCAGTAAGTTCCTTAACTTCAACATAGTTTTCTCCTTTTACTGTAGAATTGGGGACATTTTTTATCAAGTACTAGATAAGCCTAATCATGGTGAAGGTTACAGAGTTTACAGGGAAAGTATCAACATTTTTCTGATGCACTGCTTAATAACCTGCTGACAGGTCTCTCTCCACTGTACTCAAAAGGCACAATGAAAACCTCATTACAGCAAACCCCAGGTAGCTTGAGTAATGTCTGCTTTTATTTATTTATTTTAAATGAAAACCACTGTTACTTTTCACTCCTGACAGAATTCTACATTTCCTATGCAAGTCAGCAATGATAAAATAGCAGAATATTCACCAGTGTCAAACAGAGGATTTTAGCAATAAGCTTCAGTGCAATGTGAAATATTGTAACAATTATTCCTTGTGATCAGGATGTTAATCTTCCTTTTTCAAATAAAATCCAAGGTTATCAGTACGATCTAGCAGTTTCTCAAAAGATTTCAAACCAGTACATTCTATTACAAAATTCCAATTCTGCAAGTCCCTGGGTTCACTGTGATCAAAAGCTATTGACATAATTTAACTCAGAGCTTCTCATTTCCACACTGGACAGGTTCTTGACTGAACAAAATCTAAATTTGTGGGTGGTTAAAGATAGGCTAAGTAACATAAATATATAGCTATATTTGTGTATGTAAATATATGCATGCTTACATATAAGCTTCACTTCAAAATGGATTGGAAAACATTCCCAGCTCTAGTTACCTCCACTGTAGATACATGAGAGACAAGGAAAAAATCTCCTGAGAATGTCAAAGCAGTAAGAAAAGTGCAAGTGTTTAAAACAGAGCGATGCCCAGAAACAAGTGCAGATGGAGAACGTTTTTACCGGTAATGCTCTGTGTATCTGGATTTCAGAGTCTAGATAATTTGATGAATTATTAACGTGCTAATGTAAATGTAATCAAAACTCACTACTCGAGTGCACAGAGATCACCACAGGGAAATAAATAACAAACTGTTTAATTGTCCCTGAACTCTGAAGCCCCAGTGCTGTGGAAGGCAGCGTGTGCCAGGTGGGATGGACACGAGATCCCTTCTGCCATGGCACAAGGTGTGATACAGAGAAAGAGAAAACAAATATCTGCAGCCCTGGGTTTCCATACCACAAACATTTTTCAGTCCTATGTGAGGAACGTCAGACAGAAAATAAACAGCAGTGTCATCAGACCCCAGCCCCACCCTGCTACATGCAGCACATCACATCCCCCCCTCATGCAGGGCAAGCTGATTCTGGTGCAGCAGCCTTAGTGTCTCCCACCTCCACCACCTCTGCTCTGTCTGGTACACCCTACCCCGACTTCGTGTCATTAGCTCATTTCAGTGGCCACAGAAACCCGGGTTAAATAAATACGTGGTTTCTGGAGCCTTTCATGACCTGTTTCACTCCGCTTCAAATGTTTTGGCACAGAAATAGCATCAAAGAGCTAAACAGAACTTGTTACTCATAATATCCCTTTAATCTTATAAAGAGCGTTCAGCAGATACAGATCTCGGCAGTGCCCTCAGATTACTGCCCAGGGCCCAGCTCCCCAGCACGCCCTGCAGCAAAGCACATTTCTCAAGGTGACACAACCCCACGGAAATATTTGTCAGTGCACGTTGTGTGTGTCGAGAGCTAGAGGGTCACCCTAAGCACATAAACGCTGTGCAGTGCAGAAAGGGAAGGGCTGAACTTATGGCAATACTGTGGAGGTGTTTTTCTCTAACTTCTGGGCACTGCCAGACACGGTGACAGCAGCTGTGGGGCCACAGAGGACTCGTGTGATGGGTCACAACCTGACTAGATTGATGTATTCTGGTTTGGTATGACAGAGCACAAGGTCTGTCCTCATCACACCAACAACAAATTTAGGAGGGAAGGAATCAAAGGAAACCCAAGAGAAGGTTTCACGTACATCTCTTAGCAAATCCCTGTGTGAAGCAGCAACAACCAGGCTCCTGGTTCTTCCTCCACCACGCCACCAGTTTGCAGTGCTTGCCAGGAGAGGGAAGGCAGGAGCTGGAAGCAGCTGAGCTTTCATCAGCCCCCACAGCCCCAGACTTGGCCAGTGACCCCCAGCCCAGGGGCAAACAGAAACCTCTGCTGGGGCTGGAGTGGGTGGGATCAGGCAACTCGCCCTTGGCTGGGCTGGTGCAGACAAAGCACCAGGCAGAGGCTCCACACCCAGCCCCTGCACAGGGCACTGGTGTTTTATGGATTCCCCTCCAACCAGCAGCCTTCTCAGCCATCTGATGCTGATAACAGCCAGCATTTTCTCACCTCAGACAGAGACTTTGAGACTAATGTGACTAATGTCTGAAAAGAGCTTTGAGGCAGCTGGATGGGAGCACTGGCATTATGATTAATTCCATAGACTCATGTGGATTATAATAAGCATGAAACCAAACCATTGCACAGAGAACATATGATATTATACTGCTGTTGTCTTTGTGGGGTTTTAGCCTTTCAGCATCGACTCATAACCAGCAAGAGAGGGCTACATATCACTTGCCTAGGACACTCAACAGCTCTTCACATCTTCCCAGGGAGGGGTACATAACAAGGGCCAACAGCAAACACTAGAGAAACCAACAGTACAAGTCACTGCAAAGCCAACCAAGGCAAGAGCCTGAATCATATTAAGAGTTCAAAGACACTGATGAAACTAGTACAGCACCCAGCAGGGTCCATACCAGGGCCATGACAGCATTCGCAGGGAAAAAATTCCCCTTGCTGGGCTGAGGAGTGTGCCACAAGCGAGATCACTTGCCTGCACTCTGCCAGGCTCAGGCTCCTGCTCCCAAGGCCAGGAGGCTCCAGACAGCTGCTGCCAGGATGCCCGCAGGGCTCGAGCATGAGCTCTTCCCTCCCTGAGCCAACACTCCTGCTTGGACACCCTCTCATGTCTCCCAGCTACAGCCACGAGGCATCTTACAGGCAGGCAGGCTGACCAGCTCCTTCCAATAACAATATAGCCAGTGCCAGTCAACATGGGAAGGTCTCTTCTGCTCCACCCCTTGGCAGAGGGGAAGACATGGATTTGCCCAAGGTCACACAACAAGTAAACAGAGCTTCAAATAAAATGCAAGAAACACGGGTAACCAATCTCACTTTCCAGGCACCATCAGGGTCTCCTCTTGCAGGAGGCACTTGAGGGCATCGTGGCACATCAAAGCAGCACCACAACAGACTTTGTGTCTCAGCTAATGCAGTCTTTGGCAAAAGTGACATTAGAATGGGCTGCTTCAGTAAGAGAGGGATCTCCAGTACTTGTGAAACTGCTCCTTGAAAATAACGTTCTACTGAGCTGTCAGTTTTCCTTCATCACTGAGCAAAATACATCTCCTCACATCTAACAGTCTTCATGGAAGGATGCTGTAAGTGCAGGCTTTCACTTAGAAGTCTGGGATTTTTCTTAACTAAAAGAAGAATGTTATGTGAGGTTATTTTTCTATTTTTCTATGCAATCCACACATTGGTGTTCTGACTGAGAAGCAGTTTGCCTACAACCACCCCTGTGGTCACAGGTACCGCTGCCTATGTGTGTGCCCTTCACAGCAAAATCACACTGCAACGATCATAAAGATTAGAAGATGATGAACACACACACACAAAATGCAGCGTTTGTAACATCCACCAGTAATCCCACACTCCTGCCTGGCTACAGATTCAGTGGAATGTAGCCAGAACACACATTCTCATCAGAATTACTTCCTTCCTGGGAAGGACAGAGATACAGTACACCTCGCAAGGGAGGTGCAACAGAGCCTTAAATAACCACTTACAAACTTGCCTTCCAAAGAAAATGACTAGTCAGTTAATGCCAAGAAATCCCAGGCTAAGATTGATAAAACAGGACTGCCTTCTGCCTTTGTGCGAAAGGAATTAAGGAGTCATGCAAAAAATTTTGGCACGGCAGCCAAGAGGAGAGGGAATTCTCACTTCTGCTTTTACTGAGAATGTCTGGTTCAAAAGAAAGAGCTATGGTCTGGTAATAGCATAAGACGTGTGATTTGATTAGGGTCAAAGGAGTCGCATCAACTTTCAGTAGGAAGAATTTAGCACGGGACCTTTATATCCAAAGACTTCACCTGAAGTCCTGTATGGGGGAAATTTTTGTGCTGGGTTACAGTAAAAGTGGACTTCAGGGTTCAAATCAGGTATCCATAGACTGGCAAGATG
The DNA here is from genome assembly GCF_000691845.1 of Merops nubicus. Classification (NCBI taxonomy): domain Eukaryota; kingdom Metazoa; phylum Chordata; class Aves; order Coraciiformes; family Meropidae; genus Merops; species Merops nubicus. The sequence continues at coordinate 697 of NW_008596342.1, read as the reverse complement.
TTTCACCTCTCTTTGGCCAGTTAATTTAAAACAGGATTAATAATTCCTGCATGATTAGGATTTTATGAAGCTTAATTAATTAAAGGTCATAAAACGCAATGAGACCCGCATATGACAGATCCCAGATAAATGCAGACTATTAGTATGTAAGTCACGCTGTGTTTGAGATGTGTAAGCAGCTCTGCAGAACCGCAGCCCAATGAAGGCAAAAGGGGCTCCCCCCTCAGCTCCCCCCAGGGCTGGGCTGGGGCTCAGCCAGGAGCAGAGAACCCCCAGAACACCCACCAAGGCAGAAAGGTGGGTTCACAACAGACAGGGGTGCAGAACACCCGGTGAGCAGCCTGACTGCCGAGGGCTCGCCCAGCACCCTGCCTGGTTGAGCGGTAGGAGCACACGGGGCGTGGGGTGCGTCCGTGCGGGTGTCCTGCGCACACCCACCGTGCAACTTGAACGAGCTGGCTCTTCCTGGGATCTTTAATTACTAAAAACGCAGCAAATCCCCTTAAATATGCCAAATTGGGGTGGGCAGAAGGGGCTGTTCAGGATTGAAGTGGGATAAAGAGAATAAAATGCAAATCTCCCTGCAGTTTATACTTATGACTAATACCTATCACAACAGATTCATTTGGTAACACGCTTGTGACGTTAAACTTGTCAACCCCCCCACCTCTCAGAGCCTCTGCTCCGTGACACGCCT
>NW_008596341.1:2233-3222 GCF_000691845.1 Merops nubicus | reverse complement strand
CCCAGGAAAGAAGAGAGAGACAGAGAGAAAGACAGAGAGAGAGAGAAAATTTCACAGTCATGTTTTACATAAGCTATTGCGTTACACTACCACTAGTTAATAACTGGCAAAAAAAGGCAGGAGAGAGCTCCCGACCACTTTTGCATACTGTTCATTGTATCAAAGGATAATCAGGAAAGTGGTGCTTACAGCTATATTGTTTTACAGCAATAAAAGGGTTTCTTTTTTTCTTTTTTTTTTTCTTTTCCTTTCTCTTTTCTATGCATTGTTGGTTGTTTTTTTTTTTCCCCCACCCCTCCCTTACATTAACTGCCATTAACGTGGGGCTCAGGGGCTCTTCCACCCCAGCAGCGCTTGCCTTTCAGTCCTTAAAAATCCTTTTATTTCTTGTCCGCCTTCTGTGCTTCCCCTTCCTCGTCCACCTCCTGGGCTCTTTCCATTTTCTGTTTTTCCAGTTCTTCCTGCTCGCATTTGCTGCTGGGAAACTTGTCTTTGTTGTTTTCCTTTTTCCATTTCATCCTCCTGTTCTGGAACCAGATTTTGACCTGCCTTTCTGTCAATCCCAGGGCATGCGAGACCTCGATCCTCCGTTTGCGGGTCAGGTAGGGATTAAATAGAAATTCCTTCTCCAGTTCCAGCGTCTGGTAGCGGCTGTAGGTTTGCCTCCCCCTCCTCCGTCCAGCGGCTGCTGGGGAATTGCAAAGGTTGGGTGGAAGAGGGGAAGAAGAGAAGGAGGTTGAAAGATACATAAACCAGGCTCGGGAATAGGCGCTCACAGGCTCTCACACACTCACACACACACACACGCACAGAGGCAGAGGAGGGGGAGGAAGAAAGGACTCGCAGGAGCAAAGGCAGGAAGCAAAGGGGGAGAGGGAAAAGCTCTTGGAGGATATTATAAAAGGGAAGATGGTTATAAAGGAAAGGGGGTGATTGTGGCAGAGGAAGAGGAGGGGGGGGGGGGCAACTACGCGACCACTCCGAGCAAC
>NW_008596341.1:0-2207 GCF_000691845.1 Merops nubicus | reverse complement strand
GATGGGAGCGAAAGAAGAGGAGCGGGGGGGGGTCACCCACCAGCCCACTCCGAGCAGCCCGGCTTTAAACGCTGCACTTGCACACTTATTAATACCCCAACCACCACAACAACAGATTCCGGCTCTTGGGGATCCCGGGGAAAAAAAGAAAGAGGAAAGGAAAGGAAAAAAATAAATGAAATCAAGAGCCGCAGCCCGGGGAGAGCGAGCAGCACCACGAAATCCCAAATCAAACGCAAAACAAAAACGAAGGGGCTTTTTAAGGCTATAAAAGTGCCATAAACTTTAAGGACGCTTCCTTCCACAGAAAGCCCGGCTCGCTCAGCCCCCCAGAAGAAAAGGTCTCCTTCAGGGTAATTAAACTATAAAGCAATTTACAAGTGCAAAAGTTTACCCCCCTAAAGCAGTAAAATACAGTCACTGGGGAAGAAAAAGGGAGCGAAAGAAAGAAAGCTGAGCGAGAGGGACAGAAAGAAAGCCAAGAGGGGGCTACTTTATGGGCTGAGGAAATGCCTCCTCGCTGTCCTTTCCATCTCGCCTCACCTTGCGGTCGCATCCAGGGGAAAAGCTGGGTCGGAGAAGGGCTTTGCTCCGAGCTCTCCGCCTCCTCTCCAAGGCCGCTGGCAGCGAGCTTGCAGTCCGTGTACTGCACCAAGTCCGACTCCTGGGCGCTGAAGAGGCTCTGCCTTTGCAAAGGGTCGTAGCCATAGAAGTTGCTGGGGTCCCCATGGCACGCCACGGCGCAGGGATTCTGTTGGTAAGGGGAGCTGGAGAGTGAGGATGCTCCGTGGTAAAACTCCTGGATTTGGGTGGGATGCTGGAAGGTGCCCCCCGTGCTGGGTCCGTACACCACCGTGGGTCTGCCCCCAAGCTCCTGAGCGAACCCACAGTCATAGTAATTGGGACGCAAGGAGTCCCCGGTTTTGTATTTGGAGAAGAGTGAGTTGACAAAATAAGAGCTCATTTTAAAGGGAAATAAGAAGAGTTGGTTGGATGGAGGAAGAAAAATTTTTACCCCCCACACACCAAAAAAAAAAAAAAAAAAGGAAAAAAAAAAAAAAAAGAAGCCAACCCAAACCACGGGAATCTATTAGCAAAAAAAGAAAGCGCTAAGAGGCTAAGCAACGACAGTTTGTGATTTCCAGGAATATAAAAGGAGGATATAATCAAAACTCTAAGCCTGCATGATATTGAATTCTTTCCTCCCCCCCCACCCCTTAAAAAAAAAAAAAAAAAAAAAAAATCGCCACTTAAAGAGTTCTCGCTTTACATTTCCAAGAAGAGATGCCAGTTCATAAACAGTTTTCAGTGATTTACTTCAGCGCAAATGAGTTGTTTCATATTTTGCAGTGTCTTTTCATGATCATTTGCATCTATTACCAAAACCTCATCCTATTGGCTTCTCCTTACTCCACACGGACTCTGCACTGCATGATTGTGAAAGGAAGAGTGTGAGAGAATAAAGAAGGAAAAGCAAGCGAGGGGGAGCGAGAGAGGGAGAGGGAGCGAGAGAGAGAGAGAGAGAGAGAGGGAGTGAGAGGGGAAGGGAGAAGGAGGTGGGGTGAATATACGGATTAAATATGTTTAACTACCTACATTAATGAGATATCGCTCGCCTCACAACAAATCACATACCTAGACCACCCAAAAGATTGATTTTTGGGGAGTGTTGGAAAATTAAAGAGAAGCGCTCGCAGTCGTTAATTTCAAAATTTTAACGAGGCAGTTTTAGCCTTTTTAAATGTCAGGGTCGCTTTGGAAAACTGTAAAAGAACACGATTTAATTGCTACCAGTTTTAAAAGGTCCTATAAATGTAATTGGTATTTTAATACAAGTTATCAAATCATACAGCTTCTTACCCTAAACATATTTTAAAACAAACGAGGTAGTCATATTTAACATTTTAATGATCAATTTCCTTATTATTGATAAAGGTTTAACTATCACATGAAGGGAATTGCATTTGTAATAGCCCCAAAAAAGGCTGTAAACTGTTTAACAAACTATAAAACGCCATAAAGCCGGGGATGTTGTTGTTGTTTATACCGCACTACATAAAAGCCGTTAGGATTTTACGAGTTCGTTCCTCCACTGCTATAAACCAGAGGTTTCGATTGGACCCGTCCGCATTACAGCGAGATGTTGCGAGGTGTCAATATTGAATTAAAATGATTATAGTTTTTCATCTCTACCATTGACTTTTTGT
>NW_008596340.1:682-1076 GCF_000691845.1 Merops nubicus | reverse complement strand
GGCCATCTCGGTGGCCATCTTGGCTGGGATGGAGACTTTGGCGGTGGCCATCTTGGTGGCCATGTTGGTGGCCCTATTGGGTAGGTTGGAGATCGAGGAAGTCAGCCATGTTGGCGGCCATGTTGGTTGGGTGGGGGACCTGTGCCGGTGGCCATCTTGGCGGGGCCATCTCGGTGGCCATCTTGGCTGGGATGGAGACTTTGGCGGTGGCCATCTTGGTGGCCATGTTGGTGGCCCTATTGGGTAGGTTGGAGATCGAGGAAGTCAGCCATGTTGGCGGCCATGTTGGTTGGGTGGGGGACCTGTGCCGGTGGCCATCTTGGCGGCCATCTTGGTTGCCCCATTTATTTGGTCAAACGCATAGAAGGTTGACTGTTTTGGTGGCCATGGTGGT
>NW_008596340.1:0-631 GCF_000691845.1 Merops nubicus | reverse complement strand
AGGTGGCCATCTTGGCAGTCATCTTGGCAGCCATATTGCTTGGGTCAAATCCTATGAGATTGACTCCATTGGTAGCCATGTTGGTGGTCATGTTGGCCAGCTTGGAGGTGGCCATGTTGTCAGCCATCTTAGCGGCCATCTTGGTTGGGCCAAAACCCTATGAAGTTGCCTGTGTTGGCGGCCACATTGGCTGGGTTGGAGACTGATATTTGTCAGCCAGCTTGGTGGCCATATTGGTTGGGCCAAAACCCTATGAAGTTGCCTGTGTTGGCGGCCACATTGGCTGGGTTGGAGACTGATATTTGTCAGCCAGCTTGGTGGCCATATTGGTTGGGCCAAAACCCTATGAAGTTGCCTGTGTTGGCGGCCACATTGGCTGGGTTGGAGACTGATATTTGTCAGCCAGCTTGGTGGCCATATTGGTTGGGCCAAAACCCTATGAAGTTGCCTGTGTTGGCGGCCACATTGGCTGGGTTGGAGACTGCCATGCGGCAGCCATCTTGGTTGGGTCAAAGTCCCATGAGGTTGCCTGTGTTGGTGGCCATATTGGCTGGGTTGGGGACTGCCACTCGTCAGCCATCTTGGCGGACGTCTTGGTTGGATTAAAGCTGTATGAAGTTGCCTGTGTTGG
>NW_008596339.1:0-3678 GCF_000691845.1 Merops nubicus | reverse complement strand
CCTGCCGTAGGAAGGAAATTCCCTCCGCCAGCTGGCTCCGGTCGTGCGCTGCACAGGTGGCCGGGAACCGGTGCTACAAGGAGGAAGCGGCGGTACGGAAACTGCGTCTCCCGAATCAAGCCAAGCCGAGAGCAACGGTGCTGGGAGAGAACAACGAGACCTGCTTCATGTACATCCCTAACTGAGGCCTCGGATTTTATCTCCTACGAGCAAGGAGTTATTTTTTCCCGAGGGAAAAAACAAGTTGTTCCATGTGGAATGAAACAGCTTGATGTTCTCCGTTTTGCTCTAGAAGATACTCTCTTTTAACTCAGATTTACCAATTTCCATATGACTGTGTTCACGTTTGAGGACAGCAAACAGATGCAGTGGTACCTAAAGATGACCCTGCTTGTTCCATGGGGATTGGTCTAGGTGACCTTGAAAAGTCCCTTCCAACCAAAACTGCTCTATGGTTCTATGACACTATTAGAGTTAAGAGAGTAGGACTCAATTTTGTCAGATACAGCAACAGATTCCACCTAAATAATTCAGTCTATTCCTTTACAAGCTTGGGAAAACAACTTGCACTGATTTGCACTCAGAAATATTTCCTTGCTGAGTAGCAGTGAAGTCTTCCATCGATGCACTTCAGCAAAGCAAAAGCAGGTTCCTTACAATTTGGTTTCCCAGTCAAGACAGTCACTCCCAACCCCTCAGAGGACATTCAACATGTAACTTATTGCCACAAACACTCAAGTTAGACCAGAGCTGGTTACAAACAGTAAGGAACCAACTGGTTCCTACTGACCAACTCTACCTTAGAAGTTGGTCAAACTCTCCCATTACCTCCAAATCTTTCTTTACCCACAACCTGCTTTAAGTTTACAAACTGTGTGCCACAGCCTGTCTTCCAAAACCAGAGTGTTTGCTCCCACAAAAAAAACTACAATAAAAAATCCTTCTTGATGATACAGCCTTATGAGAAACTCCAGGTATGCCGAGAAGAAACCAGCACTTTCCCACTTGAATCATCCAAAAATGTACAATAAAGAACACCTGGGCACTGAAGAGGCATGCAAATACAGAATCTACTTGGGATGAGGGACAAAAATTTACTAGTTGGAAACTAAAGTCTCTAGTCAAATTCTGTTGCTATTATGTACTAATATGCCTATATTAAGAACTAGTAAAACAGACTGATATCCATATATGCGGCTTCATAATAATTGTTCCACATTATTTCCTTTCTAAAGCTGTTTATCTTTTTCTTTCCAGAATAAGAAGTTCAAATCATGTCTCCAGTGTTAGACAAGTATTTCAACATGCTCCTTGAAATGAGCTCTTAAATTCTCTCTTTACAGCTTTGCAGTATAGTTCAAAGGGTTATCAGAGTCAGCTTCCTGCTCTGTGGGAACCCATGGGGCTCCTCCATAACTATCAGGGTCACTCTGGACAATTTAACTAATGCAAAGCCCAGAGCACACCTCTTTACAGTTTAAACTTCCTAAGTCACTCAAGTGAAATTAATGTGCCTCCCCAAAGGAGCTTAAGCTAGTGTAAGCATGAAAAGCCCAATGTTCTAGGTGTTCTAGCAGCTGTTAGCATGTTGTTCCTCTCACCTTTACAGCAACCTAAAAACCCAGATGACAATTTGAGGCATGAGCCCCTTCACACCCTAGAACATTGGGCTGGTCTTTATATACCTTGCAATGAATTAAGAACAAAATGAGGAAATAGAGGAAGCTTTTTCATGCTTAAAATTGACTACACAAGTCTTAAACATCCCCTGTTCAATTCATGGCAGAATATGAACACAGTTGCATTTGCAGCATTATTCTCAAGGTGCTCTGTTACTCCTATCCAAAGAAAGGGATGGGGTTGCTCTTTCTGATGCCATTGCTTTTTTGCTAAGTATTTGAGGGGTAACCAGGAAGGGATTCGGTAAGTGTTAGAACACCTTGTCACCTCTCCTCACGTATTCTTGGTTGCAAAAGGAGTGAGAAGAGCAGAGACCTCTCACAGGAATGTTCTCTTCTGAAGTGAATAGCTCTCCCTGCAGCCTTGACAAAAGGGATACACCAGCCAAGGGGAAGCACTGAAAAGACCTACCAGAAGTAGGTGAGGGGAACAAAAGAATTCAGAAGCAGTAGCATAAAAGAGTCAAATTTGCTTGCTCTCCCCCACTGCTACCTTAGGGAATACAAGAATAGTTTTTCTTGCCTGGTTACCACCCTGCCAGGTCATCTCGACAGCTGCAGCCACAACACAGGGGAACACAACTGGACAGCCACACACCTCTGAAGAGAAAGTCACACAGCACCTGGAAATAAACCTAAGTGGCAAAGGCCTGGCAAGAGAGGAAGACACTAACTAGGCAAGAAGCAAAATGAGCCAGTGAAGCAAACACAGCCAGTCACTTCCCTGGTTCCTCACAGCAGTTACTTCAAATAGCAGGACTCAAAACTCAAGCTTACCAGCAATGGCTGCATCTCTTCCTTTCTGATACAAACACAGAACTTGTGGTGAGCTTTGCAGACAAAGCTTAGCGCCTACTGTAGATGGAAGCTACAAGAACTGAGGGAAATAGTGGTTCCCACGAAGTTTCCTTTCTGCAGTACAGCCCTGAGTTATTCCAAATGTAACGGGGCCATCCAGATCAAAGCATCTGAAAACAAAGTACACATATTTAACAAGCCCTCAGATGAGCATCCCTTTTCTACACTACAAGCAACAGCACCCATACAAAGTGACAGAAGCTTACAGTACAGTTTATCACTACATGAGCTGCTTTATTTTCCTAGCAGTACAAATATTGGACCTTCCAGAGGCACCAGCAATGGGTGTGCTATGATAGGCATAAAGCGTGGCCAAGCATGTGTTTTTTGCACTACTTAACTGCATACAAGTGGGACAGAACCCCTGCACAGCAGGGCACAGCACGACTTGAGACAGTTAAAAGCAGAGGACTGGGTAAGGGAAACGTAAAGAGCATAATATTTCCTACCTACTACTGCTTGTTTGACACTAGCAAATCACTTTGACACTAAATCAGGACCTTCAGGGCAGGACTCCCTTCTTCTCTTGCCTTCAGCAAGCTTTATAGCACACTTTATTGAAGAAAATCAAAAAAAAAACCCTCATCACAAAAGCAAGAAGAAAAGAGCACCACATCCATCGGAGCAAACCTTTGGTTTCAAAGAAGAAAAAGCTTCAGCTGAGAAACGACTCATTTAAAGCTGGGGCAATATACAACAACTGAATGAAATCTCCTCCTTATCAAGGTCCTGAACACACCACAGGCCACACTTGTCCTGAGCAGCCTCACCTGAGGCTTCCACACCCACCTTTTGCTCATAGGCCCAGAAGCTCCATTTAAGCTCAGGCCTGAGGCTTCAGTTCTTCACTGTTCTATTTTATAGGTGTACCTGTTCCAAGTTCTATCTCTGACCTTGCCTCCTTGATGTCCTTCAAACCCATGATGTAAATAACCTTACCCCAAATTCTCTCTCTGACCCAATCTTATATACAGCCTCTTTAGACCCACATTGTTAGTTTTACCGTAGCCCTTCCTCTGCTCCTAAATAGGTTCTTCATGTCAATCCCAGACCTGTTTCATAGGTGACCTTTCTTAGGACTAACTGTGAAGCATGGTGTCAATGTCTGCACCATTATAGGTTAGGAGGTGATCTGCTAGAG
>NW_008596338.1:0-1927 GCF_000691845.1 Merops nubicus | reverse complement strand
TCAGCCACTCCTCCCAGCTTAGTGTCCCCTTCCCTTCCCTCTGCTCCCCACACCCTGCCTTCCCCACGAGCTTCGTGCTCAGGGACGTGGTTTAGTGGTGACCTGGCAGTGCTGGGTTAATGGTTGGACTCCATGACCTTGAAGCTCTTTCCCAACCAAGAGGATTCTGTGACTCGACTCCCTGTGCAGCATCACTTGAGGGCACAAGTCCCTCTAGGCATTTGTTATCACTATTTTACTCTGCACACTTATTTCTCCCTCTCCCCCAAGGTTTGCTGTGTTCAGCCTGAAAAAACTTGGAGACCAAGTCTCCAGTACTGAGCACAGCAAGAGGAGGATGTCACCAGGTTATGGAGAAGTGGTGAATAGGAGCACCAGGGATTAAATCTGACACCCTGGCTACACGTGCTACACAGGAAACTCCTAAAACAAATTGCTGGGTTTTGGGGGAAGGGGTCATGGGAGGACTTGTTTCTAATAAATATCTGCCAAATATCCCCAGTTTCCACAGCTGGCTGCATCTGGACCTTGTTCTGGGTCTCAGGTGTGACTAGGTGCACAGGTACATTTACCTGGTTGTCTTTCCTCTTGGACTCACCACAGGCTGTGTAGCCTGGAGAGGAGAAGCCTCAGAGGGGATCTGAGCAGTGCTGAGCAAGAGCTAAAGGGCCCCGGGGGGCAAGAGGCTGGGGCCAGACTCTGCTCAGTGGTGCCCAGGGACAGGACAAGGGGCAACGGGCACCAACTGGAACCCAGGAGGTGCCACCTGAGCAGGAGGAGAAACTTCTCTGCTGGGAGGGTGCAGAGCCTGGAGCAGCTGCCCAGAGAGGCTGTGGAGTCTCCTGCTCTGGAGAGATCCCAAACCCTCCTGGCTGTGACCCTGGGCACCCTGCTGGGGGTGAGCTGCTGGAGCAGGGGGTTGGAGGAGATGATCCCCAGAGGTCCCTTCCAGCCCCACCACGCTGGGATTCTGGGGTTCTGGCTGGATATGTGACATAACCAGCCCCAGAGAAATAGTTTAGTGTTGTTTGACATCCCTTTGCTTGGGATAATGTGCGGGTTGGAGGGGACAGGGGTTGTGTCTTGGAATCCAAGAACAGTTCAGGTTGGAAAGTACATTTTAGATCATCAAGTCCAAGCAGTGACCCAGCACTGCTAGAAAGTGACCATCTCCTTTCTTCCTGCCTCTCCTTGCACAGCCCATCCCAGGTCCTTGCTGTCTCAGTCCAGGCTGGCGATGAGACGTCTCCTGAAGCGGGCTGGCCGACCACCCCCCCTCAGCCAGCTGGAGATCCCGGCGGTGCTGGCGAACTACCTCTGGCACCAGCCCTGACCCCAGCCCACCAGGAGAGCCCCCTGCCCCCTCCCCGTGCCCAGCACCCCCAGCAGGGGCCACTCGGACACGGCTCACACCGCCCTGGATCTGCAGCCACAGAGGAATTTTGTCTCTGACAGAAAAGGTGGTAAGGGAGGAGGGGGAGGAAACAGAGGAGACCCCAGCTCCTGCCCCACGCCAGGGTGATGGTGCAGCGGGGTCTGCTTGAGCTGGGTTTGGCTTTAAACCCTCCCTGACCATGGTTTTTATCTCCTTTCATTGATCCTGGCTGGGGAAGGGGCTGGGAGGAGGCGTGGAGGGCAGAGGAGCCAAGGCTGCTCCTCCCTCCTCCCCTCCTGGGGAGCGTGGGAAGGAGGGAGCCAAGGGAGCCAGGACCTTCCCGCCGGTGGGTTTCTCCTGCAGGGTGGCCTCAGCTGCCTCGGGACCCCCTTTCCCAGCGGGGTTTCCAGGTGCCTCCCCCCTCTGGGGAGGGCACAAGGGAGCTGGACCCGGCCCTGTGTGCCCAGCCCTTTGCTGCTGCATCCCCCTGCCCGGAGCTGACCCCCTGGTGAAAACCCCAGGCAGGGGCTGGGGCCGGCCCTCAACGAGACC
>NW_008596337.1:7348-24491 GCF_000691845.1 Merops nubicus | reverse complement strand
GCCGTGCAGCCGCGGCCACAGCGGCCTTCCTCCCGCGCCCCTCCGCTGCCCGGCGCTGCCGCCCGCCTCAGGGCACAAGGTCAGCCAAGCAGACACAACAGCTACCTGCTCCAGCTACTCAGGAGCAGCCTTCCCGAGCGCTGGCAGAGCAGGCACCGGGGACAGCCTGCGCTAACGGGGAAAACGGGCGGCGCGGCCTAAAGCCAAAGTTTGCCAAAACTCTCCCAAGGCTGGCGATGAGCTTTATTACCAAAAGTACTTTCTGGAGTGCCTCCCCCCGTGGTGCTCGCCTGCGTTCGTGACCCAGGAAACCGGAGCAACCTTTCGATAAATACTGAAACGTATTTGGGAAAGAAAAGAAACGAAAAGAACGTGGGGAACACCTCCGTGTCTCCCAAAACTCACTGAGGAAACTTTCAGCGTTTAATCAGCATCCATATCAATTCATAAACCTCGGGTGCTAGAGTACAAATAAACACTCTAAAGGGTTTTAGCCGTGAGGAGATAAGATCTCTCCCTGGGGAGATGGCTAGAAACTGCTCCATAGCCTTTGTGCAGACTACTGGAATGTGCTTGCTTTTCATTTCGGTCTTTGTGTCTGGCACTCAGGCCTCACAGGCAGTGTCTTAAGCCATGCAGGGTCAGGGCAAACAGAGAACTGCATTCATGGACAGATCAAGTTTATGTGAGAATCTGCTCCTCCTGTGCCCTCAATTTCCATTTGAATTGTTAATAAAATCTCAGCCTGAAAGCACATGATCCCATCAGTGGGGAAGTCATGCAGAGAATCCTCTAGCTCAGAAAAACAAAATTTCTTTATCTTTTTCATCCTCCTCCTACATTCGTGGGAATTATGCCATGTAACCCCCCTGCTCAAGTAACCCCCTCCCCCCACCACAACACCTGATCGCCAGCCCACAGCTTGCACTAAAAAGCAGGGGGAGAAAGAAGGGGAGAGAAAGAAGGAGAAAAGATGCACAAGCAACACTCAGCTACAGGAAAATCACAACCACAATAATTGCACTTCTGTAGCAGTTTACAGACTCCCAGACACCTGCAGGCAAAAGCCAACACAGATATGTCATTTTTTTAAAGTTAATTTCCAACAGCTGATAACACTACCTGCAAGACTTTCCCACAGCTTTATGACATTGCATGAACTACAGGGCCACAGAGATAATAGAAGGTCACACGTAAAGGAAAGAACAGAGCCATACCCCAATTAACTTGGTCTCCCCATGCAAAAATTGTACAGGAATGAGAGCTGGTATTTGCTGCAGGCACCAGACATGCATCTCCTAACCTTGCCACGGTCTAACTGGGCCTCTTGTTTCTTCTGCCTTTGCTCCTCACAAACTGTTTTAATATTGAACGCTTTTCAGAGGGATGGGCTGATGAATGAAAACATGAATTTCCTGCTTGCCCTTTAAGGTGGGTTAAAGGGGGTGCTAGTAATCAATTACAGAACAAAATGCAAAAGACAGACTGAAGATTTTACAAACAAGATCTCTTAAAGTTTACATCCTGTTTTCTAACCCGTTTATACTCCTTCCTAAAAAACTTTTTTTTTTTTTCTGTAGGGACAAAGTATAATAAAATATTCAAGTAAAATATGTGTAAAATACAACAACTCAAGACAGATTGCTGCAGTTCTCATTTGCTCTTCAGAGTAGCATATCAGCCCTGGACAAACAATAACGGCACTAAATATACAATGGAATTTTTTTTGGTTTCTGAGCCCTGGTCTCTGCTCCCTCCTCTTCAGCTGGGAGGATGTTTCTGTTTGCAGTAGCCACTGGAATAAGAAAAGCTTTATGGAAGCTGTGTCTGTGGGACCAGTCCTGCCCAGCACTCCACTCTGCCTAGCACTCCACTTACCAAGGCTTCCTCTTCTTCCTGGCGACCTCAAAGACCTTGGTCCTTGAAGTAAGTACAAACTTCTACAAAAAACAGTTTAGACCTTTGCCTGCCTCTGAACAGTGCTTGGCTGAATCACTGAGAATATCATTGGTAGAAGAATATGATTATTGTGATAGTATCTCATACTCAAAAGCTAATTTAAAAAGAATATAGGTATTTGAAGGTTCTGGAGGCCTGGGGGTCTGCTGGCTTTGACTGAGGGGGATCACACAACCAGGTACGGAATCCATCTCATGCTATATTCATATCAGTAAAGGATATATCACAGCAGGTGTTGGTGATAAACGTTGCTAGGACCTGATGAAACTGTTTCTGTTCTAGTCTTTGTTTTACACATTTTTGGCTAGAGCTCGTGGAATTGCTCCTTGGGAAATGTGACCAATGGATTAAGTCCTTAAATTTGTTCATCAGGTGTCTGCAAATACGTAATGGGCAATATTAATTACCTTGTTAGTCACAAGTCCTTGAGCAGTGTATGCAAACATATTTAACCCTGTGACACAATTTTTAACTGACCTATACCAGTAATCACTCTTTGTTATTTCTGATACACGACTGGTCACTTAATTCACAAAACTGTGCTCTTTTCCTGATTGAGTAGGCCAAGCCATGTAGACATGAGGGCCTTTTCTGGTTCCTAATTCTCCACAAATGCCAAGGAAGCTACTTTCATATCTGTTCAAATGGGACTTTTCAGTGCAAATACTTGTTTCAGACTGTTCTTTTCCCAAAGGATCTGTGGTGCCACTGGTGAACATGGCTTTGACTTGAGGCTATGAGTACCTGGAGAGCTGCAGAGGGAGCAGAGAAAAGTGGATAGCTTCATTACACCAGTATGTGCACACTCACAGAACACACCGGTCCCTGTGTGCAATTTCAACACATCATCTAAGCCTGTGACACGATGCTTACAGGCTTTCTTGCCCAAATCACCATCTCCTTTTCTCTCCTATGCCTAAGCACAAACTCAGAGAACTCCGCTTCCATTTTTGTATGGCCATCCTCTCATTCAATTACCTCCTTAAAACTCCGTTCTCTTGGATAGCTTATTGATGCTCACTCATATTTTATGGATACTGTGAAAGCGGCCATATGAGAGCACTAAATACAACTGAGAGCAACTGCAGAGCAGAAGAACGTCCCTTCATTAAATCCAGACCAGAACTGCAATTCAGTATGCATATGGATACAGGGGGGAGGAGAACATCATATTTTTATCTGTATCTTTTAGCTCTGTATATTGAGGTGGTTTTGTTCTTAGAAAAAAAAAAAAAAAAGAGAACACTCTAACTGTCCATATACATAAAGTAATAGAATTACATTACTGAGTTAATAGATTTTTTTTTTTTTTGCTTTAGAAGAGTTTGATATCAGTAAATTAACAATTAACTTTGGTATGTAGTGAATCATTAAACCATTTTCTACAAAACAGTGAGACTTGCAACGGATATATCCCAAGAAAACGTCAACAAGATAACGCTTACTCACTTATTTTAAATTATGCACTTAAAATACTCCCATAACATTCTGTAAACGTAACTTAACTGCCATTTTGTCAGGTAACAAGTTGATAAACAAAACACATCCATTCTTAAGGAACTAAATGTGGCCAAAGCACATAGTCAACAGACTTCCCTTTCAACAAAATCTAAAGCACTAAACAAATATACACTGAAACAACAATGCTAAATAACTCCTTTCTTCTTAATGCACACTTTTTTCCTGTCTCAAGCGTATACAGAAGCAAATTAGACTCTACATGAAGTGGCTGTAAATTTTCATGAGTTTAGAAAGCTGATATTTCAGCATACAGCAAAGCCAGAAATACCCATCTGGGTCATTCTGACCTCAATTGGTGTGGCCTATTGCTGACTTTTATTTACAAGTGCTTGCTAATTTTGCCAGATTATATGATGTACAGATAATGTAAGTAATGTGATTGATGAAGTGGATTTTAAAATACTAATTTACATAAATTTGAACAATACCTCTTGAAATGACATTGCAGACTTAGTTAAACCACACTTTCACCTTCCCTCTGGCAAAGGTGTATCTCTGAATAGCAAAACCACAGCTACACAGACCTTTTTTTGTGTGTGTGTGTGTGTGTGTTTAGTTAACCAATACAAAATATTTCTCATTAGACAAATAACATCTGCATTTGTTTGGATTCTATCAGTAAAAGCACAGTCTGACTTTTGCTTTTAAAGTAGTGCTCATGAAAACAAACTTCTACATACTACATCGTGCATTTTAAAATACTCCACTTATCAAAATTTACAATGATGACACTAGGATTAGATTTTTCAGTTTTTCAGTTCTTCCATAAATAATCTCTGTTTAAAGATGGGAAAAAAAAGATCTTCCTACATATAGTCTCCTACATACAAGGCGGCACTTAGACAAATGTGCAACAGCAAATACAACAGATTTTTTTACTAACATGTTTAAGTATGTTTAAAACCCAGGATCATATTTTATTAATTCTAGAAGCCCCTTAAAATGCATAGAGGACAGCTTGTGCTGAAAATCTGGGGGAAAACCAATACCAATGCATTTGTGAAGAGGCCAGTCACCACCCTAGCCTGCACAGTCTCTTCAGCTATCTCAAGCACTGCCAGCCCCTCAAAGTTACAGAGGTATAAACCAAGCAGAACCTTCCCCTTGCTCATTTTTAACTTCTGCTTTGCTGACAAACCGAGATTGGAAATCTATGAGGGTGTAAGGAATACATCCTCAATAGCTGAGCTTAGTGTTCTCCAGATTATAAAACTCTTTCCAAAGTGCAAGGCAGCTCTGCATTTTCTGTGACATATTACATAAAGTATCTTCAAATTAGTTCATTAAATTATCTCAAAATTAGCAGCTGAAATCAATATACATTTACAGTGAACACTGACAGATCTGGGATACAAGGGTAAGGACAGCAAAGGCCTTGGGTTGGTTTTCTGAAGCATGAAAGAGAAGCACAAGAGCAGTTGAGAGATTACCATCTGAGAGAGCTGATAGAGCAAGAGGTTAGGAGGTTTCTGAGAAAGTGGGTCCTGCCACACCTGATGGTCAGACAGTAGGCAGATGCCACACCTTCTCCATGCAGCTCCTGTTTGGGAGCATGGCAAGTGCTCAGGTCGTAAAGGGTGACTTGTTGCAGCAAAATGTTAGAGAATCCTGGTTTTCACATGTAGAGGAATATCACAGTTTCTGATATAATAAACCTAACACAGGAGACAGCAAACCCTGGAAAAGAGACTTAGGCTTATCCTCCCCAGATGTTGCTCTACAGCCAACTTCTGATTTGTCTCCAGATGTCTCCTGGGTCAGCAGGCACCACAGCAGCCACCGCCAGCTGAAGGGATCCGCTCCTGCTGCTTTGCCGTAGCTGCGCCAGAGGTGAGAAAATCCTGCCAAGCTACGGGGATGCTTACCCGTATGGCTAAATTCATGATCCTGGGAACCTTTGTATCACAGGGCTCTTTAAGGTTACTCACAGGGGTCAACTTTTTAATTCGTCTTTGGGGACATCTTCAGGAATCTCTTCTCATGAAGTATCCAAAGGAGTTTCTGTGACACCTAACTCTCTATAGAGTCACTCTGTGACTCTATATGTGAGCAAAGTTAGTGCACCCAATAAGAACTCGACCTAAAAGGTACAGCAGGAAACAAGATCAGGTGATAAATCACCTTGTATTGCCAATTTTAGAAAGGAAAACAGAGAAAGGAGAAAAAATTCAACAAAACGGTCCAGCTAGCTCAAGCAAATAGGAGTAACAGTCCAAGAAATGGTTGCATCCAAATTGCATAAGTCAAACAAGGGCATAAATCTGAGAAGTTAAAGTAAATAATTGTGAATAAAAGTACATAAGATTTTTAAATTAAATCAGAAAATCATGTGTTTAATTCTGAAGGGAACAGCGTGTGCCAGAATATTGAGTTATACATTGCTTTATTGAAGAGTAGGTCAAGATCTTATCAGCTCTATTATAAGGAATGTCAATATAAGGCTGTGCAATGATAAAATGTTTAATTAAAAATGAACATTGTGCAACATATGAACCCTTTGTATCATACAGAAAAATGAGTCAAATGTATTACGTCCTCCAAGTTACAAATTGCACTGAATCACTTCCCTCCACCCAGCATTCTTATCACTACAAAATCTTGTATAAAAATAGATTTATTTATATTAGCTCCTTTACAAATTCGTTTAAGATTATCTACCACCAGGGTACTTCAAACACTTTGAAAATCTCAGACAACTGTGATGAGAAGAGCACTAGGGCCTTGTTTTCGCGGTACTCTTCCAGTTGAATAAGCGCTATGCTTTGGCAGGTTAATTAACAAAGCAAAGGCTTAATACTGATTCAGTGAGTTGATCAAAAAGTAACAGGAACAAGCAAGATTAAATATTTTGGATTATTACTTACATAATATACATGCACACATCAGCAGTGTCCTAAAGATCTCTAACAATTCAGGAGAGAAGGTAAGAAGCTATGACACAGGGAGGAGCACGCCGAATTAAATGCAGCAACAGCCATGGCAGACAGACAGCACGTTCCTCCCTGGTGAAAATAATCTTACTCCTCCACCCCTGCTGCAATTCTAACCATCCTAAATACGAGAAAGTGCCAATGCAAGGATACTTATCTGTGGAGTAATGTCGCCACAAGGGATTTCAAGCTGGGAAGTAGCGTTTATCCTTGGTTTTAAAGGAATGAAGCAAAATGCGGGGAGCATAAAATGATAAATCAGCACCATAGGACTAAGCAATAAATGGCTTAATACCTTCATGGCCTTCCCTTCTGGCATAAGTTTGTAAAACAGAGCATACCAAGAGCATTCTTATACGCACTTTGGCCTGAAGATGTAGAAGAGAAGACTTTTTAAAATAACTCTACCACTCAGCTTCAGATCCCCAGCATAAACAGGCATGTAGGCATACATATGGATATGCACACATACAATGCACACGCTTTTTATAGTTCTAATTCTAAAGACCTGGCCCAAAGTGGGATTTTTAATTAATTGCTTTGTAAGTTTCCTAAAACAAGGTTCACCACTAGAATGAAACTTCCAACAGGAGCTGATCAATGAGCTGAATGAACCTGAGATACTGAAACACAGAAATTAAAAAAATATTATGAGAGCACACTCAGCATTTTACATCTGTCCCTTTTTCCAGAGCAATTCATACTTGCATTAAGAAAATATCCCAGTCAGAAAAAGCTTTGATGTATATCATTCATGTTTTAGAAAACCAAAATTTAGCTCCACATGTGATGCACTAATTTTAACATACTCTTACATTTGCTCTATAGAATAAGTGGAATACAGTAAGGTGAAGAACAGTTAAGCAGCACATCAACTGATAGGAAAGAAAAATTATGCACAAAATAAGTAGAAGAGTTTGTAAGTTAGGAATGACCTGTGGGTGAGACACATTCCAACTGTAAAAGCGTGAAAGAGTCTATTGCCAAAGCAAGGAAAATAAGAACAACTTTTCACCCGTGGACAAAAATAAGCTTGTCCAATCAAAACAGCTGGTAAAGGAAAACCCAAAATATGCTCAAGGGAAGAGTTTGGGATCATAGAAAGGGCAATATTAAAGAGCTATTAAGTGATGTAGGCTTTCCTGTCAGAGTTAAATCCTGTTCCTTGCAATTCATTTTATAGGCTTCAACAAGCAGAGTAGTTTTACGTTGTAACTTAGCTGTAGCGTTGCCACCCTATCCTTTGGGAAATTACTCTGAAGTCCTTTCTCTCTTTTTATCGGATAGTATTTCCTAAGAGTCAGTCCACAATTACCCTTAACAATGCTGTCGTATTTAAAAGTAGAACATACAGGTATAGAAACATTTTTCTTTGAGCATACGATCCCCCAAATCAAGTACAAATAAACTTCAGTAAGAGATCATTATTACCTAAGAAGCCGATTGGGTAGTAATATTAAAGTCATCAGCAGAGGTCTAGTTAGAGGCATGAATGGAACAAATCCTTCACCAGGAGCCAGCAGAGATTTCCAGGGTCATGGCCTCCCTGAAGTTAAGAGCAAAACTCCTACTGATTTCAGTGGGGCCGGGATATTGTCCCATATATTATTCATAGTGTATCATCACAAATGGAAATTACAAGTGAAGCATCGCAAGGCGAGCTGCCTGTAATTCCTTATGTTTTCTTCCACTGTAATAGCCAAGACCTCTCCCTGAACTCCAATGGAGGCAAATTAGTTCTGCATGTCAGATACCAACCGTAATATTTTCCCTTACACTTGGTACACAATGAAGGGATGCAGTACAGCATAGAGCAATTAATACGTTTCTTTTTGTGAAACAATGCATGACAGAACAACTCAGAAAAAATGTCGCTCACTTGGAAGTGGTGAGTTGCTAGCCCATGAAGAGTAGAAGTAGAAAAAGCAATCAATGGGAAATAAGATAAATTAAGCCCCCTTTCTGTCTTACATCTTCCTAGCGGTTGCCTGACTTGGTTCATCTCAACCCCAGCTAAGCCCTGCAATAGAAATCTAGTACATAGGGTAGGACTGTGACGTGTAGGCCACTAGTGCATTTTGCATGCCCTACAGTATCCTGCCAAGGGCTCAGCTGCCATTCCAGATGGCTGTGGGTCTAGTGCAGGGTTTGTGTCATATTTACCAGTTCCATGTCTAAGTAACAAACTCTCAGCTCAGCATGTCTTTTGCCACCAAGAAAACAGCAAACTGGAACCAACGCCTTCAGGCAGCATCTATTCATTGCGCTGCTCTTTGACCACAGATGATATGCATAAATAATATCCAAACATTTCTCAAAACCACTCTTATTAAACCATTCAAAACCATTCGGAAATAGCCTCGGCTACAGAGGGCCAATTAAGATATGCTGTTTCTGACAATGCACCTGCAGGGACTACAGAGAATGCTTGTAGCCACAGGTAACAGTCACAACAACCCAAGAGTGTTTTGGAACGGAACTATGAGACTAGTGAAAGCTCACAGACCACTGTAGCTCAGTAAAACACCTGGATGCATTGACAGCTCTTCTCAGTAGGTACCAACACAGAGGAAGCCACCAAAACCAATTATAAGGCAGGGCAAGTGACATGTGGATCTAATACAACACTATCTTTCCAACTGTGGCCCTCCATTGGCATACTTCTACAATTACCCCACAGCACTTCTTCTGGGTTTGCTAATCAGGGGGCCCTCTCCAAGCACAAGTCTCTTTCCCAGCTTCCTCAGTTCTAAGCTTTTCATATATTTTTTGTTTGTTTGTCTTCCTAGCTCCAGTTTACTCTAACCCATTTTTTTGCAGCACCATGGTGAAGAGAGACCATACACACTTGATCCTTCTGCTGTTATTTCAATAGTATTCAAAACTGTAAGCAATTAATTTTGTCCATTATAGAAATAATTGCTTTTATAGACATAATTTTTTTCTCATGATGAATGACAGAAATTAAAATATATACTTTTATTTCCTAGTTTCTGTTGCTGATTGTGAATGGTAGTTTTTACTGCAGTGCAATGGTGATATCTTGAAAATACCTTGTGCTGGTAATTGTAGAGGTACAGCCAAGTAGTAGCAGCAATAGGTGTGAGATCAGTAACATTTCTCCAAAATTTAGAAGACTTAAAATACTTGTTTGACTTAATTTATATTAAATAGAAAAGCAATTATTAAAAACTTCATCAAGTCATGCCCTTGTGGAAAAGAAAGTAACCTACCTTATTCCAAGGGACCTCTTCCATTTGCCAGGGCTAGTTGGTGCTGCATGTGGCACCACCAGCAGGATGCTGCATCACACCAGGCAGAAGGTGACATCTACAGGAAGTATTACTTTCCAGGCCTGTAGTGTAAAGAGAATGTACAGTTCTTTCAGAAACAGTGACTGTAAAAATATTGCACTGTGTAATTCCAAGATTATTGTTGTTCAATTCATCCCTACCAAGTCTGATTTTTTACAAGGTGGGGGCGGGAGGGGGAATAAAGAAGACCTCATGACTTCTCCACCTGGCAAATTCAACCTCACCTTCTGGAGTTTAAGCCATGTTTTTATGGGTTATGTATCACCATCAGTAAACCTGACGCAGTTTATAAATATAATAAGGTGACTTTCTTTGAAAACTGTTTTTCACCATTTTCACTGTTACTTTTGTTTAAAAGCTTTCTGGTATGTGCCAAGTATCCAGTATGCAACAGAATGTTGGATACCATGGTAACAGCTTCAAAACATGCAGCCATTGTAGAAGTGTGAAGATAAGCATTGTAGAATTAGACATAAGCAAACTAAAGAGGTTTATTTATGTCAAATTGAAGGTCATATTGGAATTTCATTAATTTTTCTAATAATGCATTAACCAAAGTGGAAACTGACTTCTCCGCTCCCAAATCCATATGGACTTGTATATAACAAACATGAACACACACAGAAAGAGGAAGTGGAGAAGGAGGAGCTGATTATTAAAGAACAAGCTGAGACCAAAAGGAATACAAAACACATTTTTTTAAAAAACGTATAAAATTTATAAAACCTCTTTTCAGGCATTCTCTTTTCACAGTCACCAGGAGATTTTGAGCCAAACTCAAGATAGTTTGTAAACATGCATAAATTCAATAAAATGGCAATAAAGTTTACACTAGATTAATTGAATCCTTTATCATACAAAGTACAAATTACTTCACAGATCCCTTTCTCTCTTTGTCTGGAGAAGCAGAAACTCACGAGCACTCTGTTTTAATTAAAGGTATGGACACCACAGTTAAAGTATATAATTTTAAGGCAAGAAAAAGATGTCTTGCAACACAGTGTCTTTCTGGGTTTGAAGTCCTTTCAGTGACTGAAGAGAGAAAATAAGTATTTTCAATATTTCTTCCTCTAAGAAGTTTGTAAACAAAGTGCCTACCTGCAAAATGCAAATAAAACATTTTACTTATAATTGATGTATCTGATAAATAATTATTTCTCCAACGCAAATTTCTTTTTCAGTTGAAAGTAATACCTATTTTAGGTACTCAAAAATACATAGCAATTGATCCCAATATAGAATCATAGAATGTCTGGGCTGGAAGGGAACTCCAAAGGTCATCTAGTCCAACCCCCCTGCCATAAGCAGGGACATCTCCAATTACATCAAGCTACTCAAAGCTTCTTCTAACCTTATTTTGAATGTCCCCAGGGATGGGCCCTCCACCACCTGTCTGGGCAACCTATTCCAGTGGTCTGTCACCCTCATACTGAAGAACTTTTTCCTAATATCTAACCTAAATCTACCCTTTTCTAGCTTACCCTTTTAATTAACTTCAAGTGTTGAATAATGTGTATATGTTTATCACACCTGGGTATCTATTTATATGGATACATACATGATTACAAGACTAAACCTTAAGAAACTCATGGTTCAAATTGTCAGCCATGCACATACTGTAGATGAGTAGGTCCAGACCAGAAAACAAGACTGGCATGTTGCTAATTTGTTTTCTTTATTAGCATACACAGAAATCCCCATAGGCAAAGCCATGGACAGGTAAAATTGTTGCATTTCCACTACTTTTTGCATAACAGTGTTAATCCTTGAAACACAGATTTTAATGCAATCAGGTGCTGGCATTGTTTTTATTATGCAGCTTATGGAGTAAATTGAAATTTCAGACCCTCAGCTGGTAGGCATTCAATACAAAGCTCAATAGCTATACCACAATATGACATTTTCCTTCACTTCATGTAGTTTCAGCCTGGTGAGAAAAGGGTACATAGCTATGTATGATGAAGGAAAAAAACCCACAAAATTGGTATCTCTAGAACTGTAGAACACAAGTTCTCCTACTCAGTTTCACAGTGATAGTCACTACCAGGCATAGGAGAATAAGCTGAAACATGTACCACTGCCCTAAAAAACAGACAAAGCTTTTAGGGCATAAACATTTATGCAGAGTAATTGATATCAGTTCCTCTGTGTCAAAGAACTCTGGTCAGATCCACTTTAAATATGCTGAAACAGGGTCCCACCAGCACTCTACTTCATAGCTGAGCAAACATGGCATTTAATATAAAATGATGAAGAGAAAATATCAAAGTCCACAGAATAAGAAATTATGTTTGAAATTATAAGTTATGTTGAAAATTATAAAATGTAAGTCTTTACTAAGGGACTACAGCACACCTATCTCAAATCAACGTCTTGTGGAGAGTCAGAAGAAGAACTACAATGGAAATAAAATTTTTTTTGTTTCCAAAGCAAAACAAAACCAAACTCTGTGAGACATAACAGAGCTCATGGGAGAGGAAAAAAATACCAAAATTAAATCTTATGATACTGAGATTATATTGTATGATAAAGGATATCACAGTTCTTCTCTTGGACAGGGAATTAGAATAACTTCTTACTTGAGGTAAGTGCAGTAGGAACAAATTACCATGAAATATCAATGTCCTGCTGCCTTCCACATTGAGACAAAAACCATAAATGGTTCAATAAAATCATCGAGCCCTGCCTGAGATTTATATGGATTGAACTGTTTTCTAAAGGGAGGATGCAACAGGCTTCTGCTCACAGCCAAACCCTAACTTTGAACAAGTTAGCCTATCCTGTATTATTTCTTCTCTTTCACAAGTGACACCTCAACATCCCACTCCCAGGGCTGCATCTTTTCAATCACCAGAGCAGCACCTGGGGAATTAGATGCTGGTCATCTTTTTCCAGAGCATGGAGAAAAGAAAGGAAGGTCACAGGTCTGTCCAATAAATTTGGTACAAACATGAGAAGTGGATATGCTGAAAAACACACTCTGTACAGTGCTGAATAGCCATCATTGGCTCAAGAGACATTGTCATGCTCCTCCCCTTTTCCAAGAATTATTGTGAAAGACCTAACAAATTACTATGAAGAATGATAACATTCAAAATTACTTGAGCAAAGGTGACTGATCTTATGACATTTACAACTAAGAACAATGCTTGTCACTTTGGTTGTTGTCTCAAAATACATAAAACGAGAGCACGAACTGCAGTCCTTCATGACTATCAACCATAAATACTTCTCTACTAAAAAAATCAAAAAGAGAAGAACTACTCAGAGAAGAAGAAAATAGAATACTTTAAAGGCAGGAATGAGTTGTTTCTTCATACACAATCTGGAAGCTTTATGTGCTGTTAATGCAGCTTGTATTTTCAATACTCTATTGCATTGCAACGTGTTCCCATTCCAGCTTCAGAATGAGTTGACAGAAAATGACAACATTCCCTTAGTGTGCTGATCCCTGATCTTTGTCCAGTTGGGGTGACACTTCTGAATATCAGTTTGTTTAAGACAAGCACCATCCTTCCTTTGGTCTTTTGGCTCATTATTTGTTTATTTATTTATCTGTTGGTATTTCCTAAGAACATTAAAAACATAATGCCTACAAGAATGAACCCTCAAATGTATCACCTCCATTTTGCATCCTTTTTCATAGGAGGGAATCCAGCAGCTGAATTTGTCTGTTCCAGTTAGGAAACAACCCTCACAGAGAGGGGACAGGCAGAAATGAAACATTGTGCCACTAACCACAAATAATGTGTATTTCTACACTGCCATAAACAGTTGCATTAGTGCAATCTCACCTTATGCAAAGAGAATTATATACATAAGTTTAATTCCAATAACCTGGATCAATCTGTGTCCCAATAAAAGCACAGAAAACAAAAAAGTTCCTACTGCACTAGTCTGATCATAGTTTTATCCTAGCTTTGTCCACATGCTAAAATAAACAGACCACATCTGAATCTCTTATTGACAAACTAGAGAAAATATTTTATGAGCCATCTTTGGTTATTTCCAAAAGAGGTTATGATAATAGTTTGGACATCTTAAACCAGTATCTCTTTGATGTTGGTATCCTTGCTTTTGTGCCACCATTACAGCTTCCTTGATGTATTATTTTGCTAAAATACTCCTTCAGAATTCAGTGTCTTGACAGCAGACAATTTACCATCTCATAATGCAGGTATGTGAACAAACAAGAGCTTATGAAATAAGGGAAGTGAACCAAGGTGTTGTGTTCTCCTTTCTCCTTTCAAATGGCAACAGGCTAAGTCCTAACTTCTCTTTTGATGTATTATTATCCCTCTGTTTTTTTTTTTCTTTCCCAACAGTAAAAAACAGACCCTGACATTTTTGTACTAAAAAAGGTAACAGTGCTCCAATACAATCTCCAAAATTACTTGGGTAGTGCCATTTTTTTGTTTCTGAAGACAACTCTGATGATATAACTACTGGCTAACCCAAGAAGCAAGTCATTAAGACTATAAAGACTTCTTTAATTCCTTATTTCACCAGTTTTACTGCCTGAAATCCATTTTTGTTTCATCCTGAATGTGTAATATTGCTGAAATTGCTTAAGGATACCAGTACTTATTAAAACTGGTCACCTAAACTTTTGAGCTGAGTTCTATTAGCCAAGAAGCCTGCAGGCAAAGGCTTAATGAAATCATACCGATTATCTTCACCAAAATATCACTAAATTGAACAGAAAGAGTGCAACGCTAAGGGTCTCCATTTTAAAGATTACTTTTAAAGTAGGACGGAATTCTCTTCCTCAGAAATGCAGCCCAGAACTGGCACTCATCAAGATGTGACATCATTGAATTGAATGTGTAACAACAATGCAACAAGCCCTTTGAGCTGCTGGCATCAGCAGAGCCTCTGTTTCTGAGGAGCAGGACTTCACTGATTGGGGATAGAGGATACTTGGATTCCACTATCTACTTTGCTTTTCATTAATCTAGACAAGGAAAAATCTGTGTTGAAAGCAAAGTCAATGTATATATACACTTTGATAATATGACAGTATATTATGATAGTATGCTGTTTGATTTTAAGGCACAGTCAAATTTTTGTGCAGCAAAAATTTAGAAATGTGAAAGAAAACCACAATCTACAAAGTTTTAAAAAGCCTACGTTGAAATTTAGCAGACTCAGAACATGAAAATAGTTTATGTGAATTAATACTTGCTTTGCTTTGTAAGTTGAAACCTCAACTCCCCCTTTCTGTTCATTATTTTTAAAATAAATACCAACTGGAAAAATAATAAACAAACTACAGATGGAATAATTTCTAGATTATATACTCAATTCTATACCTACTACAGTTTAATGAAACTAAAAAGTTACTGACTCCCAGGACTCAGCAGAGGATTTTTCCCTTTTCCCAAAAAGGACTAATAACTAACGTTGCTAATCTGGTAAGGGTACTAACTATTTAAATACATTTATTACCCCTTCAGCCTTCATGTTTACTGTATTATACTTTAAAAAATGGTTTATTGTTATTATTACTATGGTTTAAAAATTAGAACAATATCAAAGACAGAAATGCTTCTTTAGCTGAACAAAAATTATGGGAGATCCACAAAAGCAAAAAAAAAAAAGGCTGAAAAGCTCTTTCTGTAAACTGGGTTTATTTCCCTTCTGAAAACATTCCCAGCAATTGCTATGTGTTGACATTCAGTTTCATGACAGTAGATTGTTGAAGAAAATAAAGTTTGAAAATTAATATGAAAATAATTTTTCACCAGCCACAGTTCTGGTGCAGAGCATTTGTCACCCAAACAAATGTGCACTAGAATTAATCTTCATACTGTACAAGGCTTCCACAGTAGCTTCACACCAGAGCAGATCACCGAGAATTATCGGATTTATTATCCTTTTATTGATCATCCTGAGGCATTTGGATGGATTGATTCTGATATGCTACTCCTTAGACATATTAGATAGATTACTTAACAAATTTCAGAGCAGCTGACTGTGACCAGGTCAATATCTCACAGGAAGTTCTTGCTCACATGTGCCCGTCACTTGCCAGGAGCATGTCTGTCTTCTGATCCACACCTGTCTCCTTGTGATACACAAAACAGCCTACACAAAGAGGAAGCTAAATCACCCCCATTTTTTCTTTCAGACTACATTTGTGGCTTAATAATATGCTGCTTTGCATAAATGCCTTTAAAGATTTCCATTATTCTACTGTTATCTATCAAAAGGAAATGTGTCTTCAGAGATGATTCATTCTTACGTTACCACTTCTTGCTCCCAAAAATGCCAGCTTCTGACAAAACGGACAGCCTTCTGCAGCATGTTTTAGTTTGAACTGCAGAGCAGAAGAAAAGGACATTTAATAACTTTTTAAGAGGCTACCTGACAGAATCTGGCAAGGGAACTCAGGGTTTACCACAGCAGACTCAAAGCCTAACACAAGTGCTCCCTAACATGCTAAATGCATTCCATGCTCCTGAAGTGGAGAAAACTGCCCTCCCTGCAGATCTCATCCTACTGCCCAGTAATTATGGGGTTCTCCTTCTTTACCATTAGTGAAAAGCCCCTGTAACCTACAGAGACCAAGGCTACGTCCAGCCCCGCACTACACATTTCCAAACCTGGAGTCTGAGCCTCAGCTCGCCTCCCACTCGATCTGTAGGAGCCACCCAGCACAAGGAGACATCCTGAGACCTCAGGTCTCCTCCTGCAGCAGCAGCCTGGGCTCACGCCCGTCAGCAAAACAGAGGATAACTTCTCCTTTCCGTCCTTCAGCTCTGCCCTAAACTGAAGGGAAGGCTGGGAGGTAGAAAGGGAGACAATACAAAAGTTCTTGGTGTTCTTATCACACAATTGTCTCAAGGTAGGGAATACAATAGGGAATAGTAAGGAGAGGACTCAATCCCACTTCTCAGATGTTTTATTCAGAACTGCAAGAGGGCACCTTTATTGATGAAATGATGCCTGTAGAGAGAGACCTCTCTTGAGGCAAGGTTTCAACAGTATGTCCTTCAAGCTTACCTTTTTTTTCTTTAAAAGTCATAACAACCATGAAGGGGAAAGGCAATGCTGTTGTCTAGTTCCTTCAACTCTTTTCTTATTTTAAATACAGAAATATAATTATTAGACCAGTTGTTCAGAGAGTATTAAAGTTGAGCCATTTCTTTTCTGTGCATGAAAGGGTCCATACGAACAAGTCCTTTTTCCAGGAAAATGCCCTAACTGCCAGCCTACAGGTGATTCTGGTTGCATCTTGGTACTGAGGAGCTATGCGCATGCTATGAACATTTCAACTCCAGCTTGATTCTGAAGTTTCAATGCCCATCTGGGGAGCATCTCCCTCATTAGTTTCATCTGAAATTAAACCGGTTTATGTGTGCCAGGGCCTGATGGACAATAAATAGAGAATATTTTTTTCTGCAAGTTGGATTCACT
>NW_008596337.1:0-7317 GCF_000691845.1 Merops nubicus | reverse complement strand
CCGCTCTGAAGTTAATGGAGAATACATATAACCTAGAAGCAGTATGAGCCAACAAGTTGTGATGGGTGGCTAAATTATTGATCAGATGGCACTAAAAGAGAAGACAAGTATATCACAAAAGCTTATTTACCAAAAACATTTCCTCCAGATATTTTAGACTGATTAACTCAAATTTACAAAAATAAAGGGTAACTGGCTAGCATGTGAATCTGAATATTTTCCAGAGCAATTCAAGATAACTGTCCAAAGACAAATTTAGATATCCAGAGAGAGACAGAGATGGCAGTACTCTTTTTCTTATGGTAGTATGAATAGGAAAAAAATAAAGTGCTTTTCAGTGAAGAAAACAGTCTTCACACCACAAATCTTTCTGAGGAAAAGGAGTTCTTATTTAACTTATGCAACTAACAAAAAGGAAAAAGTTATTAACTCTTTGAGAACACACATTCTTTTTCATAGAATTAGATCAAAAAGGTGATCAAGAAGAAAAATGAAACTGTATTTACTCATTATGAGGTATTTAAGAATCCTCTTATAAATATTCCTCTTTTAAATATGAGGAAATGAGGGCACTGGGAAGCTGTGCAACCTTCCATTGGTAAAGAGTGTTAACTAAATCCAAGATTCCTAACTAATGTGTATCCTGTCTACAACTGCCTTTGATGACTTTGCTTCCTCTGCGGGGCACACTGGTTTTGTCCTTCAAAAACTTATCCTGCATACAGCTTAAGCTCTGGTCAAACAGAACATAAGCACAAAAATGGAAAAGGACTTAAGAGGCCATGTATAATATATCTAAGCATGAAACACCCCAAATTTATAGAGAAAAGTGAACATATTACAATATTTGTGATCAACACAGGGAGTGTTTTATCGCTTTGCAGAAATCTATGCCAAGAAAAAATTGCAGCTCTTTTCTTTTTTAATGACACAGCATGCTGTTAATTTGTGTATCATGCCAAAGAGCTCTGTAGTGATATTCAGCAAAGAGTCGTCTAGAAACCCCTCAATGTCTTAGATAAAATTGAATCTGAATGGCTAAACCAATTTGAAAACAAATCAATTTAAAACTAATTTTATCCACAACGCAGTTTTTTAACAAACATCTTTCACTACAACACAGATACTAGCAAAATCCTTAAACTCAACACATTTATTCTGTTCCCAGCGTTGCATACAAAACATGGACACCTTTCTGGTACTACTAAAATTACAGAGAAAATGAATGCCTGAATGCTTCCTCCTTTGTCTCATTTCCATCATTAAAAGCAAGCTCACTGCTAGGCAAATGCTGGAATTTGTCCTGTCCTGCTTTCTTGCCTGTTCACCAAAACCATCGTCCCTCCTGCCTGCCTTCTTAAGGTCACTCGAAAGCAAGGCTTTAAACCACGACACGTACACAGAGTCTCTTCCCTTACAGCCTAAATAAGTCAAGACTGGGTTGAAATCTCACCCGAAAGGCCTCTATTCTCTTCCATTTTGTATCCAGATGCTCCAGGTAGGTGGTGGGAAGGAAGAGGGAGACAGAGAGCTGTTGAAAGTGACTGGAGGTAGCTGAGAGGCGGCGCACTGCCCTGGGGCCCAGAGCTGTCCATGGAAGAGACACAGAACAGATACCACTCATCTCCTTTCAAGCAAAAAGACATTTTTTTACTCAGTGTGCCAGAAGAGCTACTTCCTAAACAGTTCCACACTTGTTCCCCCTGCCCCAACAAACAACTGGCCACGCCGTAGCACGCCCAGCACCACCTCAGCACGCCACCAGGAAATACTGCTCCGCTGCTGGAGGGTCGCACGGCCCCAAACCCGAGCTCTGCCCTTAGAGAGGCAGCTGTGTGGCCCATTACTCAGAAAAATCACTCAACACAGCCTGATTCCTTAGGCATTAACTACATGGAAAACAGAATTATAGTCTGGATTTTAACAGCTTTTTAACCTAGCAACTGGCACACATACATACATACAGGCTTTATTAATGTCTCACGTCATTATTTTTAAATATTATTACATTCTATCATATGCATGCTGTGTACATATAGCTATTGCTTGTTTTATCCTGTTAAGTTAATGATAAGCCTGCCAAAAAATTCACTCTGCTCCAGCAAGTCTCCAGCCGTGGGCACAGCATACTCAGGGCAGATACTGCATTGACCACGTCATTCATCACACAATGGTGGGCATGGTACCTCTTTTCAAGGAGTAATTGAATGGTCAAAACTTCTCAGAGCCCCTCATACACTAACTTGATTAAACTGTTGCCACCTTCCACTAGCATCAAGGAAAGAAACATGGCTGTATGAAGTAAAACACAGTACATTTGGGGCAAGATGGAGAAGTCTCATGTATTTGGTTCTAATGACCATGTATCAAAATAAGAACATGCAGTAGTAAGAGATGTAAGAAAGAAAAGGTTAAAAGTTAGGGGGGGTTATCTTCCATAAAACTGTGTGAATAATTAGCCACCTCAGTTCCAGTCTCCATCTCTGAATTTGCACAGGAAACCACCTTGAAAAATGCACAAAAAATAAAGCAAATAAATTATACTGACTGACAAAGCAAGGAGATTTTTTTTTTTTAAAAAAAATCAATCCCTATTACCTCTGAAAAAATAGTATGTTGTTTCTTCCATTGTACTTTCAAAATAACCCATGTAAACACAGATAGCAAATTACTGCATGCTCTCTTTTCCTTCCAGTAGTTATGATCTGGCCCTGAACATTAATGTGAAGAAATATGAAGTTTCCTGTTCCACTTTTTATTGCTTTTGTATCCAGCCTGAAACTTCACCTTAACTTTCTAAGTACTGCATTAACCACCTTCTTGTTTTTTTGCATTGGCATAAGGATAGCATAAGCATAAAGAAAACAGTGATTCAACATTTTAGAATATCCAGAACAATACAATCTTTTGTTCTCTCTATTCACCCTTTTATAATTACACCCATATTAGTTCTTATCAAAACAAATCACTACTCAATTACAGTGCTTTCAAATCTATGGGAAGAAAAGGCATCTGAAGAAACAAAAAAATATTTTTGCCCAAGTTTAAGCTTCAAGAGGAAGCATAGAATCAGGCTGTTCTTTCACTCATTCTGAAGCATTCAGAAGTTGCTTCAGAATGTGCTTTCTGTTTTCTCATTAACTTTTAAAGCACCTTAAAATCACCAGAGGGAAAAAAAAAAATAAATCCAACAACATCACCCCACCTCCCCAGGATAATAAGGTCATATTCCTCTTCAGGAACTGAGAAGAATTTATTCTACTGTGTAGTTCACTCCCCCACGCCTTTATTTCTTTGTCCTGTAAGGATTTTCTGTCCTTATGGGATGGTTGGGGACGGGGGATATTACCCTGTCCTAGAATTTCTGAAGCGAAAACAAAATCATATCTCTATTACAAAATAGTATAGAATTGTTCAACAGCCACAAAATGCTACAAAGGGAACATATTTTCTGTTGCACGACAAAGAATTTAAGTAATTTTCATTAGTATTATACAGAATACTTTTGGATCCATTCCTACTACATCCTTGTAGAAAAGTCATTCAGGATATTAATAGTATTTAAATTTACAATTACAAAGACATTTCATTTGACCTGAAAGTTCAACGTTAAGTTTCCAAACTGGATTGAAAAATGAAAAATTTTTCTCACTGAAGCCAAATGCAATTTTTCCATTAAATAAAATTTGAACTATAAAACATACATATATTTAAATATTCATTAAAAGAAGAAAAGCTTTATTCTACATATTTAGTTTATTTTATATTTAAACAATAAATAAAGATAGGCTAAAACAGATTATATTTTTAATGGGTTTGTGTCATTTTTACAGCAGAAAGATGCTGACGCAAGCTTTAAGTTATTATTTCAGTTCATCCTGCCAACTGAACCCGTGCCTGTAGAGAACTTACTCAGATGTTTTAAAAAATTCAAAAAGTAGATTTGAGGAATTCTAGAGAGATTATTCCTGTTATTAGGACACTTTCATGTGTATAATACATCCCACTGGAAAATAATAGAAAATTAATTGAAATAGTTTCATAAACCATTTCACATACAACTTTGAAATTTTATGTGAGCTTTCTGGAGATAAAAAAGATTCCAGATTCATTTTCCTCTCTCAAAAAATAATAAAACTTTAGGGACAGTAAACAGTGGTAAATTAAAATCTAGAGGCTTGCATTAATCTTGATAAAGAAAATTAGTGAATGATCTAGCTTACGTGTAACAAAATATAGTCAAAATGCCCATCACTTATAACCTATGTACAAGAAAGCCATTAATAGCAGCATCCAGCAAATTCCTAGAACTGTATCTACATCAATGCCCTAGTACCGGAGTCTTAACTTTACTTATGTGTCTCAGTGGGCTTACTCCAAGAGTGAAGTTACTCCCTGTTTTAGCATCTGTTAAATGAGATCCTTAATTACAGCTGGCAGTTGGAAAACTGAAGTAAAAATGAATTAGCATTTCAAATATTTCAGTATATAGACTATTCCCACGGTACCAATTACAGTCCCATCTGTACAAAGTTGTATCAAAAATATTTGTATTTTAATATATTTCCCTTTCATCTCTAAATACTTTGCTCACATTGAAAAATACATTTAAAAAGCTGGTTCTTTACCACCCACTACCCTACTGAATGGTCAGCATTGCTCTTGCAAGCAACAATGCATTAACATCATGCAAACTACTTCTTAATGCCAGGGTGAATTCAACAGCAGTACAGTTTTCATTATTTTTTAGTTGTTCACCATATTAGGCGTTATTTTTATATATATATACATAAATTAAATATTATGAGCATGATATTGGATAGAAATAAGCAGGAAGGTAAGTTATCTTAAAGCATGAGCTTTTTCTATGAACTTGAGCATACTCTCAAAGTTTTTTCCTCTTGTTTTTTTCCCCCATCTTTTTTACTCTCCTGCTTGGTATTACTAATTCACTAAAGTTCTTATAAAATTCAAAATAATAAAATCCTCAAATAAAGCATATGCTGCTATAAAAGAAAGCTAGAGTTGCCCCAGTTCATTTTTAAAGATGAAAACGTCTCTTGAGGGCAAAAGCAGCCCAAAAGTATATGCCATTTAATATTTTACAGAATATATTTCTACAGGATACACCCTGTGTTTCTGAAGAATAAATCTGTCTCTAATAGACTAGGCAGTGTCTTGTCAGAGAGACAGAGAAAACAATGGTAGTTCAAGCCAAGGTAGCCTAGATAATTCTTTATTCACTTCAGTGGAAAAATGATAGTGCTATATACTTTGTTATATAGGTATTAGTTTCCAGACATACACTCTACCGTTATCAGAAATTCAAAAAAGCTTTCATTTAGTATAACAGAGAAATTTCGGAAGTTTTCTGAGAACAAGTTTTACCTGTGGGAAAATAAAGAAAAACTCTGACTTGAGAAAGCCAAGCAAAAACAAAAAAGGGCAATTTAATCTGTTTTAAGAACATCCCGAGACTGTCTAATTTACTGCTTCTTTATATAACTTCAAGGAAAGAGAAACTATCAAACTATCTGGACTCAGTAATGCAAGAAAAACATAATGCAATCTCTATAATCAGAACTAAAATAGATACATGAAAACAAAGAATCAGACAGTATCTTTATCTTAGAACTCTTCTGTTATATCAGAACTCAAATACTCTGATTTCATTTAAACTGATACTTTTAAGTTCTGTACAAAGGTAAATAATTTACAAACACACCCAGGAAGTGTTCTTCAAAAGCAGGCAGTTCAGTGAAGTTTCAAAGATGGAGAAGTTTGAGAAAGTTCTTAGTGTCATAAATGAAGAAACAACAAACGATACTTCAATCTGTGTCATGTTAGAAAGCTTTATTTTACATTATTAATTTGAAAGTTAATGATGTATATGAAATAGATAGATGTTGATTGTGCAAGTGCTTGCTCCCAGGAGTCCCAGCAGCTCGAATACATTTTCTCAGACAAACAGGACTATCTACACGTCTTTGTCATTTGACAAACCAGACACCACCTTCTGTCCCAAATATTTATGAAATATATTAAAACAGCAGAGAATCCCTGATTGGGTATAACCTTCTGTTGTGACACAGTATGTTTACTCGGCAGCACTGTACTTAAAAGCCTACATCACTGTGAAACTCTACTGCAAATATCCAAGCAAAAATGTTTTCAAATATTCTTCCACTTCCATCAACTGTAATAAAACCAGGAATACTGCATCACAGACACTGCTGTGAATTACATTGTTCAGTGCAAGAAATCACTGAAATAACATCAGCTTATAATACTTATTATGAGGCTGAACATTTGCCATGTGAATAAATTTTATCACAACTACCCTCTTCAGAACATGAAGAAAGTGGGGGCTGTGTATTATAAAATTTTAAACTTTTATACAAGATCTTGTAGGTAATGGACGACCTAGCTTTCGGGGATGAATATGCATAAAAGTAAGCTTTTGTGCATTTCAGACATCAACTAAAATCCCTGTGTACTGAGGATACACGTACGTGAAATCACTGCCTAATCAGCGTTCAAGTACATCTGAAATACTAAGTTTCCTTCCATGTATGAAATAGTTAAGGGGAACAGGCAAAAATGCTGTAAAGGGTTACATAGATTCTAATGTTTCCTCCCTCTCCTTCAAAGTTGAAAATGTAAAGTTGTCAGACATGTATCTTATCAACCAGAATACAAAAATAAGCATTCAGCAGACTGGCAAAGCGCTAAAATCGAACAGCTTATTCACTTGATGACACATAGGGTTCTGTGGGCGAAGGAATACTTTTATTTAAGAAGCCGGTATTCCTTTCACGGAGGCAAATGCTGCATCAGAAGCGACATAAGGGGAAGACAGACAAGATGACCATTTCTCTCCTCACGGAATAAATAAAAAAAAAAAAGATCAAGCAAGCCCCCAAACCATTATCATGTGAAACAGAAAAGATCTTGAAACGCAAAGTCAACAGAGGGACAAGCAGGTGTTTGCATTCTCTGCTGTTTAACTCATGGACTTCATTGTGTGCTTCACAGAAAGAAAAACAGTTTCATTTGTAGATCTTACGGGGAAACAAAGAATTTCAACAAGGAGCCGCGACAAACATCTTACACTGTTAAGCATCCTCCCCAGGAGAGAGAGAAAAATCCCCCCCCCCCCCGTCGCAAGCAACCGCGGACATCTTTTGTTCCCTGATAAATATTTGCCTTTGTCTTTTGTGATAAGGTCTGCCGCCTTCGCCTCGCACAGAAAAGGCCCGGCAGCTTCTGTATAGAAAACATTTAATTAAGATCATTTCCGATTTTCCAGCCTCCAGT
>NW_008596336.1:3409-6972 GCF_000691845.1 Merops nubicus | reverse complement strand
CGCGCCTGCCCCCCGTGCGGGTCCTTCCCACTGCCCCCGGGCACCCTGCCCGCTTCACACCAACACCACACCGAACCGAGCGACCTGTCTGAGCGGCATGCATACAGAAAGGAGGAGTGAAACACGACCCGACCAAACCCACAACAACAACAACAGAATTTTAAGGCTACGCATAAAACAAAACGAAGCAGTATCTTTAAAGCTAGGTAGCAAGTAGCATTTGTGAAACATAAGGCTTGAGGCTTTTTGATTCTTCAGAACAGGTTTATTTGCTTTTCCTTCTTAAACACCAATGTACCATTTTTCTTCCTTCGCTTGAGCAGGGATTTCGTCTCCTCGGCAGGGGGTTTAGCTCAGGGAGGTGATGTTGGAGCGGCCTCCCGGGGGCGCGACGATGCGCTTGCTCGCAGAGCGAACCCCTTCATCGACCTGGGTACCTGGGAGAGGACAAGAAAGCACAAACGGAAGGGGGAAAGGGAAGTTAATAGCTTTTTTTTTTTTTTTCTTTTTTTCCACAAAACCAAGCAGTCAGGCAGCCTGGAGTCTTGCTGAAGAGCCTCCCAAGGCTGTCTACTGCAACCTGCTCCCTCTCCGACTCCAGTAATGGCCCCGCGAGCAGCAGTGGCTCCAACGCCTCTGTGGACACTCCTCTGTGAACAGACCCGTGCTGAGAGAGCAGGGTCTGATGCTGTGCTGGCACCTCCGTGGCCACAGTCCTCCATCCTCCTACTGCAAGGTGCAGCAGGGTGGAGGGTGAGCTCCGGCCGTGCCCCTTAGGGGACATACAGGGTCCTGCCCTGCCAGACTCCACAGTTGTGCTCAGCTTGCCCCAGGCCATCTCCCAGCGGCCCCCCAGCCCAAGCTGGGTGCTGGGACAGCATGGCTGGTGGCCCTGCACTCTGCCAGCCCAGCCACCACATCTGTTCACCTGACAGGCTGAATCCAGACTGATGGAGGTTCCTGACGGGGGGTGTTTGTCGTGTGGGGGACCCCCTGGTTGACCCCGCAGGTGTGCCCCCCTTGGGGGTGGTGGTCAGGTCAAACACGGGTCCATCATACATGCCCCGAGGCACAGCATGCATCTCCGCCACCTGTCACCAGAGAGAAGAGGGCAGTGACACTTCTCTGCTCCGAGGGAGCCTCTTGCCACAGCAGCATCACACTCCAGTGATCCTCACAGGGACAAGTCACACCACCAGCCCTGCACCCTCGTCCTGCGTGCCCAAGACCTCCCTGCAGCCTGGTGGAGCCCCATCACCCATCTCCTGTGTGACAGCCCCCCTTCACTCCCCCCCCACAAAGCGTGCAGAGCCTGGTGTGCAGGTCCATGCTGCATGGATGGGGAAGGAGAAGGCCATTTTACCCAGTCTCCTTGCTTTTAACTCAGCACTCCCCTCCAGGGCAAGCATCACCCACTGCTCACCCAGCCAAGTTTCTGCCTCCAGTGGTGGCATATCATCAACACTATGGACAAAGGTCTCTACCCAAGCTTTAGCTATCCCAGCTGCAGGTTCAATATACACCAGCTTGCAGCAGTGCTCCCAGGGTCCAGCAAGATAACCAGAAGAAAATCAATCCAGTCTTAGGGACAAGGGCAGTCTGGGCTAACAGCATCCCAGCTCTGCCTCCTCGCACCCCTGTCTCCTCACCTTCCTCCTGGCTTTGATCCGCTTGTAGACATAGTCAGGGAACGGGCTGCTGGGCAGGAACCGTCCAGTCCCTTGGGTCACGTGCAGGTTGCCATCCTCCAGCATGATCTTCCCCTGGCATATGACAACCAGCGGGGCCCCACGCAGCTCCATCCCTTCGAAGATGTTGTATTCAGCTGCCTGCAGCAACCAGGGGGTGATGGTCAGGAGGGACGTGAGCACTGCCTGCCCACCCAGGGCTCTTTGGTCCCCACACCTTGCTGCTGAAGTCACCAGTGCAGGGAGAGGACACCTGTAACAGCCTTGCCTGCTCCAGAGCAGGGCACCCACCAGAACTCCCAACATGCTCCAGGACCTGCTGCTATGGAGCTCAGTGTGAGCAACAACCCCAACAACAGAGAAGAGCAGGAGCTAGGCTTGACATAAGGGAACAAAGCACGCTGGCAGGGCCAGGAAAAAATTGTACCTGCAAGAGGAACCCAGGTAAGGAGAAATGTGTACCTGCAAGGGCCAGGCTCAGAAGAGCAACCGAGCAGGGTGAGAAAAGCTCCCTGTGCAGAGCCCCGGGCTCACCGGCCTCCTACCCTAGAGTCACAGCTGGCATCACCCGGAGCCTGGCCTCAGCCCTTCCTCCTCAGAGCCCAGCACAGCAGGGCAGCACCATGCTCCCAGCAGCCAGGCAGCCTTTATACAGTTCTACCCACATGCCACCCTCCAGCTCCCCCAGAGACAAGCAGAGGGCTTACAGACTGATGGGTTTTTGCCGTGACGATCTTCACTGCATCAGGATCCCATATAACCAGGTCGCTGTCGGAGCCCACTGCTATTCTTCCTTTCCGTGGGTACAGGTTGAAGATTTTTGCAGCATTAGTGCTGGTCACAGCCACAAACTGATTTTCATCCATCTTCCCTGTGGCCTGCTCAGACACAAGGAGAACTAAGCACTCTTTTGGGGAAAGGCAGAGTAAGAGCCCTGGGAAGCACCAGACTCACCCCCACACAAGCCACTGGCTGGCTGGGTCCAGACCACTGTGGCTGGTCCCACAACTGGTGCCAGACAGATCAAAAACTGGGGGCACAGTCACAGCTCCTGGCTGTTCACACTGAGCCTGCGACAGCTGCTTCTCCTGCTCTGGCTTGTTTTGACTCTCAAAGCCAGAGAGAAGACAGGCAGCTGGGTGCCCAGCTCGGCAGGGGTGAGAACACGGGTGTCTGAGGTGCTCATTGAGCTTGCCCACGCTGCAGTCTCCCTCGCATGGCACTTACCACTGCCTTGTCCCAGATGACAGACATTCGTTCCTCTATGCCATTGGTCCCCTCTGGGATTGCTGTGAAGTTGTCTTTTCCAATTGCTTTCTGTGCGGTGCTGAACGTACAGTGGGCACTTCCTGAAACCTGCAGGTCACCACTGAGGGGTGGTGGTAACAAAAGCACTGTCAGCCATTGCCTGGTCGGACAACAGCAGGGACACGAGGGACACAGACCTCTCCTGGGCACAGGCAGCCCCTGGCTTGGTTCTATTTTTCTCTGCACCTTCATTTCTACAGCCCCTCAGTCTGAGCAATTCCACCCAATTCAGCCCCCGTGGTGGCTGCCTGACAAGGGGCACAAGGGTGGGAGAGCTGTGCCAGGGCACACTGCCTGCCTGGGGCATGGAAAGCATCCTGTGCAGGAGAGGATTCAACAGCTTGGCTCCCAGGGAACAGAGCAGCCTTTGTGTCAAGCCCAAAGACATCCTTCCATACCAGACTCCATCATTTACACTAATAGAAAGAAAAAAACATCCCACTGTGAGTCAGAAAGGCCATTTCTGGCAGGCCATCAGGTCTGCCTGGGAAAGCAGCCTTTCTGCCCCACGGGGAGGAAGGGGCACCTCCACC
The DNA here is from genome assembly GCF_000691845.1 of Merops nubicus. Classification (NCBI taxonomy): domain Eukaryota; kingdom Metazoa; phylum Chordata; class Aves; order Coraciiformes; family Meropidae; genus Merops; species Merops nubicus. The sequence continues at coordinate 3,443 of NW_008596336.1, read as the reverse complement.
GAGGACCGTGCTGCCCGGCCCCTCCTGCACAGCC
>NW_008596336.1:0-3370 GCF_000691845.1 Merops nubicus | reverse complement strand
CTTGGGCCGCTTGCGGCCGCAGGGGCGGGCTCACGGGGGCTGTGCCCATCTTCCCCAGAGAGGAGAGCACCTCAGCCCAGCCCCTGCTCTGGCCTGAGATGTTTCTCCGGGCAGGAGCTCACCAAAGGCCCCTCTCAGCCCCGCACGGGTGCCCCCCGTGAGCCGTGCCAGCCGGCAGCGCGTCCCAGGATGCTGTGCTGGCTGCCGCCTCCGGCACGAGGTGCAGCGATTTTTTTTTCAGCCCGCCTCGGTCCCCCCCCGTAGCCGGTTCCAGCCGGCAGCGCGTCCCAGGATGCGGTCCGGGCTGCAGCCTCTGGCCCAGGCTGCAGCACCTCTGCCACAGCACCACTACAAAAGCAAGCGCCCCCGTGGCCACACGTTAAAGTGAGAGCAGGATGAGAGTCAGGAATCCCCAGAAGCAGCTCTCTGCAGGAGGCCCAGAAAAGTTCACTGCGATGCCTGCTGCCCGAGCCTGCACCCAGACCGCTCTGCCCAGACCCGCCCCGCTCCTGACAACCACATCAGAGGGCAGGAAGAGGCAGAGCCAGCGAGCTACTGACAGGACAGGCAGGGCCAGGAGCTCCCCATGGCTCCCTGGCAACTACCCAGCTGCTGCTGGTCACTGCTGCCAGGCGTGTGCAGGCCAGCTCCCAGTGCTGCCCGAGCAGCAAGCACCCAGCTCCCAGACTGGCTCCACCTGAACCCAGGATGGTGTGGACACAAGGGGCTGTGAATCAACCCTAATCCACCTGTAATCTCCATCTTCCTCTGCTAACTTCTGCCATATATCTGACTGACTGAGCAGCCAGAGGCCCAGGCTGATGACACAACATGCTTCCTAATCTCCACCAGAGTGGTCCTGGTGGAAGAAAACAATCCATCCAGCCCAGATGGAGCCTCACAGAAAACAGTGCAAGAAAGGTGTCAGGACAGACACTTGTGGGCTGCAGGGACTCAGAAGTGCTCTTGTCTCTCTTCTGAGGTCTGGGGTAAATTTGAAGTGGAAGGATTAGGAAGCCAGTTGAGGAGCTGAGATCACTTTTCCCTGCCAGTCCCTAAGATCTGCAGCTATTTCATACATCCAGACTGAGCAGAGGCACCTCTTGCTCCTTGACCACAGCAAAATCCAGGGTGAGCTATATATTCAGACCCCAAATGCACTGGTACCTCTCCTACACCAGCCATGGCATATCCAACCCAGTGCAGCCCAGGTTTATCCTAATGTGCCCCTCTGCTGAGACACTTCTCACTGACATCATCCCTTGCTCATCTAGTCAGAGGTGTTTCCAGCATTACCTCAAAGGTCATCTCCATTTACAACCCTCTCAGTGTCAGCCATCCCCTGGCTAACACAGACCAGCCACCACAGGGGCAGTCTGATGTGCAGACACAGGGGAGGGGCGTGCAGGTCACACGTGGTGTGTGGACAGGGTCAGCAGTGAGCCCTGTGCCCACGGCTGCCTGGGCGAGGATGAACTGCAACTGGGAAAGGTCAAACCAAAGTGCTGAAGTGCTTTTATTGTTTGCTCTCCATTTTCAACAATCCCTTCCCCACCCCCTTGCCTTCAGAGTGAAAAAATGAGCTACCATCCCTGTCAGATATGCACAAGCTGCTCTTAAAGGCCTCCTCCACTCTGCAGGCTGTACTGCTGCTCACCCGCAGAGGCACGAGAGAACATCTGCTTTGTATTTGACCGGTGGACCCCCCCAGCTTGTGACACCTGTAACCCCTCCAACCTCCTCCTGCACCACTGCAACCCAGGCAGCCATTCCCCACCCACATGAGTGGAAGGGCTGCTCCAGCTCGGCGAACACTTCCACTCACAAGTCTGTGTTAGATTGTCCTCTTTCCTTTGCCTTCTTTGAGGTATTTAACATGGCTCATGACTGCTTGCCCTGGTATTTCTCTCATGACTGATGCTAAGCTTAGAGTGCCTCCTTGGTCCTCCTTGCACTCTCAGAGATAAGCCACCACAGCCCAGGGTCAGAGCCATTTCATGTGTCAGCTCATTAAATACCCACGGTAAAGTGGTTCGGGCTGGACTAACGTCTGCACTGCCCAGGCAGTCCCTCTCTAACGCCTTCATTCCCCAGCCAAGGCCAGAGCCCACTCTTTGCTCTTGGCGGCATCGCCCAGCAGAGCCGTCACTCACCTGGCCAGGAGGGAGTTGATGTAGTCAGGAGTTGTGGGGTCTGGGCTCAGAGGAGGAGAGACCACAAACGCTGCAGCCTTCGCCCAGTTCTTGCTCCAGTAGTGTGTCCCGTCGGTCCCCAGGCTGGCTGTGGTGGGCTCACCAAACACCACGTTGCCTGCAAAGGGCGACAGAAAGGACGCAGTCTTGGTGGACCCTGGAGGCATTCTCTATGCCACAGCACTACCAGCAGCCTGCAGTGACCAGGGCTCACCCACACCCGTGCCAGACTGTCCCACACTGCCTGCTTGGACCCCGGGTGATGGGGCAGCCAGGAGGGGCAGCGAGGCCCACACCGGTGTCAGGCGTGAGCGCAGAGCTGAAGAGCTGCCCACCAGCCTCCTTGTTCGCCAGCCCCTGGGGCAGGGGCACACTGACTGGGGCTGTGCATGTGCCCATACATGTGTGGGTCGTTCCTGAGCTCCACCACCAGTGACAGATGCAGCCCTCAGCCACCAGAAAAGGCACCCAGCACCTCTGAGGGGCCAGTGTTTCAGAGGGAGGCCAGAGCTATATGTAGCAGCTCAAACCACTTGCACACAGAAGAGGCAAGTCTCCCCAGAGAGCCCTTCACAGCCACAGACAAACTTGGGTCTTCAAAGCATTGCTCCTCCCTGTGACCCACATGTTGATGTTACCTAATGTGACAACAGGAGCTGGTTCCACACAGCCTGGTGCAGTGTCCCTATGCCCTTCAGAAGTCAGGTAAACCCCTGAGCTAACTGCTCCCCAGCAGAAGGTGACACCGAAACATACTTGAGGCACAGTGGTGGTCTTGGCAAAACAACCATGAGGACATGGGGACCACTTAATCCAGCTGTCCAGGTTCCCAGTGGCAACAGCAAGGCTGTGTGCAGCAGCAGCTCCCACTCACCTTTCTTCCTGGCTTGTGAGATGAGGTCAGCAGCGCTTTTGCTCATCACTTTAGTCACATAGAGAGGACAGTTGGTCTGGCTGGCAATAGTGATGGCCCTGAAGACAGCTTCTGCCTCCAGCTGGAAGAGAGAACGGCGCACGGCTGCAGGGGACCGCGCGGCGGGCAGCGAGGACTCCCCGGATTGCTGCTGGCACCCCTTGACTCCCCGAGGGCAGGTTACTCAGGGAGAGCTGAGGGGACGTCTCAGCCGCCCGGCCCAGCCCCCGGGCTGCAGCTGGACAAGGCTCAGAAGGGCGGGGCT
>NW_008596335.1:0-6316 GCF_000691845.1 Merops nubicus | reverse complement strand
GGGGGGTGGCGGGTGTGTCTCCTAAAGGGGGTCCTGGAGCTCTGTGGTGCCCGCCTTGGGGTCCGTGGCCTCCAGCCGGGGCTGGGCTGGGCTCGGGGTGCAGCTCGTGGTGCTGGGGGGTCTCTGCAGGGCTGTCACCCTGGTGCCAGGCTCAGGACCAGGGAGCATCCGAGAGCCAGGGCTGGTGCTGGAGCCTGGGCAAGCATCAGGTGCCTGGTGGCTTTGGGAAGAGCTGCTCCATCCCAGGAGGAACGAGCTCCATCCCAGGAGGAACGAGCTCCATCCCAGGAGGAACGAGGTCCACAGACCCGTGGCCACTTTTGAGAGCAGATGTTTAGGTGTGGTAAACCCAGCCTGCTGTCTTCTGGGGAATGGTTTTGTAAGAATCACAGAAAAGTTTGGGGTGGGAGGGACCTCTTTTGGTTTGCTTGCCCTGTTGCCTTTCCCTTCTGACTGGTGTTTTAAGGACCAGAGGAGCAATAGCGCTGGGCCACGTCCCCTGTGGGTGTGTTTCCTGAGGTGATGTCTCTCCTTTTCTCTCTTTCTCTGTGAATACCTTGTTGAGAAAGGATTTGAGCAACCCCCCTGAGGAAAAGAGCTGTCGATACCCCGAGTAGCCCCGATCTGTCTGGAGCCTGTAGGAGCCAACGCAGCCCACAGATCTGTGAGCTGGCCAAGATTTCCCCTTCGCTGGCAATCCCTAGGCTCCCAAAAAGCAGCTCTTCCCACACCTTTTTCCACGCTAGAGGTTTTACCCAGGGTTTGGACACGTTCTGAGGCTGTGCTGAGGGATGGGACGTGGGGAGGCTCCTGCAGAGGAGGTGTTGAGATGTGCTGGGCTTGGCTCGGCTCGGTGGCGAGCGCTCAGGAGAGACAAGGTGTCACTTGGTGAGGGGAAGGGAAGGGAATGGCCCAAGGATTTGGACTGGGCAGTGGTTTTTTTGCCCAACTGGCTGATCTGTTGGTGATTTCTGGCCTGTGCTGGGTCCAGCAGGCAGCGTGCTCTGGGAGGGTGGGTCGGGATGCGCCGCCTCGGAGCAGATGTTTGAGGAGGATTTCACCCTGGATGTCACAACCTTTCTCAGGAGATCTCCAGAGCTTCCTGGCTTGCAGCAAGGATGGGAGGATTTCAGTGCTTCCTGATGTGAGCAGGAAGCAGGAGCAGGACAATGGCAGCGGAGGCTGGAAGCTCGGCAGGCGTTAGGTTGGAACTGTCCTGAGCAGGGCCCTAAACCTTTTGGTTGTGTCATTTGGGGGTGGACAAGCCACAGTGGGTTGGTCTGCACAAGTGTGTCTCTCTCCCGTGGCAGAGCTGAGTGTGGACACGTGCACTGAGTCTTTCCCTGCAGTTCATTAAATGACTTTGCTGCTGGGGTTCAGGCAGGAGCCTCCCCAGGGCAGGGAGAGGTGTTGGGCTGCTCTGGTGTGGCTCTGATCTGGTAGAGGGGTTGCAGCCTGACACTGGGTTGTATCTGGAGTGGGAATGACTCCTGGGAGGCTGAAAGTTGGTGCTGCAGAACCTGAAGGGTGTAGAAACTGCTGGAAGAAAAAATGAGGTTTGAAATGTCACTAGTAAGGAGTCGTGGTGTATTTGGAGTCTTCGTGGCTTTGATTTTCAGGCTTTTTCCTGTTGGAATCGTGGGATGCCACGGTGGATGGGCTCTTGGAGAGGGTCTGTGAGATCCTACCATCCTGTATTTAGCAGCTGGGACCTCGGGGAGGGGAGGAAACCACAGGAGTGTGTTGGCAGTGCTCTGAAACAAGGCAGCTCCTCCTGCCCCCTCGCCCAGACTCTGGTGTGGGGGGTGTGCACCAGCCTCTGCTTGGCTCTCAGGGTCAAGCATTGAGACCTTTACAGGTTTATTACCCTCTGATCTCCCTCCAGCCCTGTCTCTGCTCCCTGGGGCAGCCCAGGCCGGGTAGGTGGGTCAGTGCTGCGAGCTGCTTCCTGAGCTCTGGCTCTCATTCCTTTGCCAGGCTCCCCAGAGGTAGGAACTCATCCTTTCCCCCCTGCTCAGGCTCCTCTGCTGACTTTTGTCTCCTTGGTGAATCCAGAGGAGCGTGTCCTGGCCTCGCTGGGTTTGGGCTGTGTGGCTGCAGCTTCTGTGACTGAAGTTTTGAGAGCCCTGAGTGGTTCTGCTCTCATCTGCCACTCCAAATTCTCTGAAAACACTGCCCTGGACACCCTCACCTGCCACTTCTCACCTTCCTTGGTGCCTTCTGGTCACCCCCCTCCCACCTTTTTGGGCGTACTCTGCTGAGCTCAGCCCTTCCCCAAAGAGCAGGGCTGGGTGGAGCATGTTGGAGGCAGTTTTATCCCTAGGAAGGTCTGGGTTGCCACCTGAGCTCTATGATGTGATGCTGTCCTGAAGCTCTCAGGGGGTGCAGAGTTCAGGAGGCGTTTGGGGGCAGCTCTGGGGAGTTGTTAATGTTGCTGATGTCAACTTTTCTAGCAGAAAAACTTGGTCCTGTTGAGCCGAGCCGAGGAAGAGTGGCGTTGCCCTGCAGGTTTTGTTTTCTTTCTGTGCCTTGGAGAGCTCTGTCTTGCCTTGAAAAGCTCTTCCAGATATAGCAGCAACTCTCAGGCCGAGCTGAGGCTGCTCCGTGTCGTGTGGGGAGGGTTTGAGCTGAGCCAGAGCAAGAGGAGCTGGATGCTTGGGTGGCATCAGCCCAGGCATCAAACTATAAATAGCAAACAGAGCCCAGGCACTTGTTGAACCGACTTTTGGAGATTTCCCAGGCTCACCTTTGGAGGAGGGATGGGTGCCAGGGCAGGTCAGGCCTTGGCAGAGCCCCTGGAGGGCTCGGTGTGATGTGTGAGCGCCCGTGGCAGAGCTGCTGTGCCCTGTGTCTGTGTCACTGCCCGTCCTCTTGGGCAATATTTGGGGATGCTGAAGAAAGAGCTTTGAGTCAGTGCTATGCTGGCACCCCCAGAGGCCTCAGCAAGGGGAGGGAGTGTCCTTCAAGAGGATCTGTGTGGAGATCCTGACCCCAGCGAGGGGCTGGGGCAAGGTGGCAGGTAGCTGGTGTGCTCCAGGGGGTGTGTCTGTGTGTCTGCTCTCCTCCTCAAGAGCTGGGTCTGTCTGCACTGGGGGCTAAGTGTGGTGGAAGGTGCAACCAGTGTTGTCAGTGCAAGAGTTACAGAATTGTAGAATCATTTGGGTTGGAAGAGACCTTCAAAATCATCAGATCCACCCGTGCCCCCAGCACGGGCAGGTCCCCCCAACCCGTGTCCCTCACCCCACGTCTCCATGGCTTGGGCACCCATCCAGGGGGGGGGTCTCCACCACTGCCCTGGGCAGCCTGGCACAGCCCTGGGCAACCCTCCAGGGCAAGAAATTGTTCCTCAGGGGCAACTGAAACCTCCCCTGGGGTGACTTGAGGCCGTTTCCTCTTGTCCTGTCCCTTGTTCCTTGGGAGCAGAGTCTGATCCCCCCCCGGCTCCAGGCTCCTGTCAGGGGGGGTCAGAGCCAGAAGGTCTCCCCTGAGCCTCCTTTGCTCCAGGCTCAGCACCCCCAGCTCCCTCAGCTGCTCCTCCCCACACTTGGGCTCTAGACCCTTCCCCAGCTCTGTTGCCCTTCTCTGCCCACGCTCCAGCCCCTCAACGCCCTTTTTGGAGGGAGGGACCCAAAACTGCCCCTAGGATTTGAGGGGTGACTTCCATCACTGGGGGGTACACTGGGCTGTGTCCAGTGAGGTGTTTGTGTCCAGGATCTCACACCAGCAGCAGAATTAGTGCTTCTGTGGGGCTGCAGGATCCAAATCCTGCTCCCATCAGGGCAAAACCAACCCTGCTGCTGCTCTGGCAGGGGGTCACGTCACCCCCTGTGTCCCCCGTGGGGAGGGGATGGAGTGTGCTGAGAAGGTGGGTACTGAGGGGGGGGAAGGGAGGTCTGAGCTACTCCTCTTGGAGGAAGAGCTGGAAGTTGGGAATATCTCACGTTGGCCTCCAGAAGAGGCTCATTTCTCTTGCTGCAGGGAATTTTTGTGGGTGCAGGTGTCCCCCCATCAGTGGGGCCGGGCTGGAGCATCCTCCCAGCGTTACCTGGAGGGTAGGACAGGGGTGGAGGTCACTGCTGGCCACCCGTGGCTCCTGCTGGCCATCTGCAGCTCCTCCTGGCCACCCGTGGCTCCTGCCTTTGGACACTCTCAGCTGATTTCTCTTTGGGGCTATTTGTGTGGAACATGGGAACCCCAAAATCTCTGCTGGTTTGCTGGAGCTGTCCTCCACCTGCTCTCCCACCTTCCTCCTGCTTGGCCTCTTTTATTCCCTTTCTCCACCTTCCCTTTCAGTCGAGTACACCCAGTTCTCCCACAAATCCCCCTCTGCAAGGAGTTTGGGGGAGTTTTTGGGAGGGTGTCCTGCCCTGCTCTGAGCTGGAGGATGATCAGCTGGACTCTTGGCTCATCTCCTCCTTCCCCAAGAGAAGCAGCCTGGCCAGGGAGCCTCTGGAGCATCCCGTGGGAGTTCAGCTCCACGGAGGGTGGCAGCAGGCTCCCGGGGAGGAGAGAGGATGTTCCTGAGCCTCTGCAGAAGGAGAATCTCTTACGCAAGGGGAGGGGAGAACAGAACAGCCTGGATGCTGAGGCTGCTGTTTCAAGAGCCGCCCTTGCGTAAGAGCCCAGCCTTGGGCAGCACAGGGAACGTGGAGAAGGTCCCTCCCAGCTCCCTCCAGGCTGAGCCAGGGTTGCTCTGGGAATCTCCTCCTGGAGGAGTATCCTCCACTTCAAGGCTCATGTAAATTCTCCAGCTTTGCCCCCCCGGCCTGGTGCACTCAGGCTGCAGAGGGGAGGTTTCCAGAGGTTAGGTTTTCAGAGGTTAGGTTTCCAGACGTAGCCTGGGGGTGAGGTTGCCAAGAGAAAATCTCTTCTGTGCCTGCCACGGGCTCTTCCCTTCCTTCAGCAGCACTGGAGGGGCCAGTGGGAGCCTCTGCTCTCCTGTGCTGTCTTCTGCTGGCTGAGGGGTTGCCTTTGAGCTGTGAGTGTCACTCCTGCCTCCTTCTTTTCCTTCTTCCAGCCTCTGCTCTCCTGTGCTGTCTTCTGCTGGCTGAGTGGTGGCCTTTGAGCTGTGAGTGTGTCACTCCTGCCTCCCCCTTTTCCTTCTTTTCCTCCTTCCAGGACTGCACCAGCTCCTCCCTGCAGCGACAGAGGGGTCCCCAGGAGAGGCTGTGGAGCTGCTGCTGGGCAGATTTGCAGTGTGGTCTGTTTACCTTGAAAATGGGTTCCACTGAGACCAACCCTGAGGGTTCTCCATGGCTCAGAGATGCATCAAAGCTCCTGGAACTACCATGTGCCTCTCGTGGGCCCTGTGGTCAGTCCCCTTTGAGATGGGCTGGATCCTCCTTGTCCTTGCTGACACTTCCCTCCCCTCAAAACAGAGCTGGAGGTGGCAGTGTCCCAAAAGAAGACTCCCCCCAAGCTAGGGGCATGGTCCTGGGACACTTTGGGCTTTGTCTGGGTGGCTGTGCCCTGCTGGGGGGGGACAGCAGTGCTGGCTGAAGGGAACTGCAGCAAATCCTTGCCCTGGGATCTGTGTTCAGAGGGCTCAGCCTCTCTGAGAGCACCATGGAACACAAAACTTCAAAAGCAGCTTCCTTCTGGGTGACCACAGAGGTGCTGTGTCCCCTCGGGTGCCCTGGGTGAGTTTTGGAGGATTTTAGACCAGCCTAAGCTGGTGGCTTTGAGGGAAATTCAATCCTTTAGCCCTATAGACTCTGGAAGTTGCTGCTGGTGGCTTAACCCTGTCCAGAAAGCAGGAGAAAACACATTTCTGGGGTTTTGAGCTAGCTGGCAGTGCCACGAGTGCTCAAATACAGGAGATGGACATGAGAAGCAGCAGGAGCTGCTGCAGGGGCTGGTTTCAGGTGGTGGGGTTGGTTTCCAGAAACCGGAGCTTGTATGTTTGTTTTCCCAGTATCTAAGGGCTGAAATCAAACACGCTCCGAGCGTGGCCACTTCAATTCCCCTGCATTAATCTTCATGCTGGTGTCTAACCCAGACCAGATCCTTCCTAAAGACCTCTGGGGACTGGGCACCATCACAACCCTGTGCTGAAGAGCTGCAGGGGGTCTGCCTGAGGTTAAAAAAGACGAGGTTTGGGGTTTTTTTTGGGTGCTCTGGTGGCTTTGGTGGGGTTGGCTCCTTTGTGGCTCGGCCACGGCAGGATCTGGCAGCCCCAGCAAGGTGCCTGGGCAAGCTGGACCTGTGGCAACACGCTCTGCTCGACGTGGGCAGCACAGGAGGAGGTTTGCTGGGGTTTTATCAGGTCCTGGGCAGGGAAGAGCAGTGGCCAACCCAGGCTGGTGGCCCCTGGGCT
>NW_008596334.1:0-393 GCF_000691845.1 Merops nubicus | reverse complement strand
CCAGCTGATGGGACCCAAACACATCAAGGCATAGGGGACCTCAGAGGCTTAGGGGACCTCACAGGCACAGCAGGCTTCACCTATGGGGTCTGGAACACATGGGAGGTTCCAGATACTGTGGGTCCCAAAACCACAGGGGAGCCCATGAGCATATGGGGTGTCCTCCACATAGGGGGTTCCATGCACATAGGGGGTTCCATGCACACAGGGAATTCCCTGCACGCCAGGGAACAGGGAACACCATCAGGACCTTGCACGGCACCAGCACAGCTAAGGTCCAGCACCTTTGAGGCTGTGACTCCGTGGGGTGCTGCACACCCCATGGCAGATAACGGGGTGCTGCCTTCCCCTTGCACAAACCTCAGCTCCCAGCCATGGCCAAAGCTCCAGCCA
>NW_008596333.1:0-29894 GCF_000691845.1 Merops nubicus | reverse complement strand
GGGTTCGGGTGTCGGTAACGACAATCACTGTTTCAACATCACTATTGTTGAAATTGTCCAACATTTAAAAAACATTTAAGGAGGACTAACAGATAGATGGCAAACTCACAAACACTTCATTTTGCAAGGAAACTATGCTGGAGAAGTTAAAAAATGTACCAAACTCAAGTGTCACAAATGATGGTAATATTTCATTTGTTCAGAGTTTTGAGTTAAGATGTGTCTGGAGCTCAGATATCACTCGAGTCTGTTAGCTTTTTCTTGATCAGTTTAAAAGCCCTGCATATGATGGCTCCTATAAGTTTTGTTATCCCAGCTGAGATTATGTTTGGCTCTATTGCACATCTATGAAAAAGTTATCTTCAGGTCACAGCATGTCATCTATGTCCAGCTGTAAATGACACAGCCTGGTAGTCATCCTTCAAAAACTTCAAAAAAAGGCTATATTCAAAATCTTTTTACATTCAGAGCCATATGCTAGGCACAGTCTTACTGATAGATGTGAGCTTCAAATACACCACCAGCTCATCTTAATAATTTTGCAAGCTGTGGAATAGTCTATTGAAGTTTTAACAGTATACTTGAAATGCCTAATGGGTATGATATGCATAATTTCAATAACCTGGTAATATTGTACAGCTTGAATTGGAAAATGATTCACTCCTGGATATCCTCACTGTGCAACACACTGCTCATAAATCAGGGACAAAAGAATTTGCGAGTCAAATTAAAACTTGTCTCAAGTAAAATACACACTTTATTGTTGCTGAATCCTGAAGATCAGTAGTTCAGGTATGCGAAGACATCTAGATTGTGTTGTGAAACATATGTAATAATATTAAATAAATTATGGACTCATGCTGTGTATTCCTGGTTCTATAATAGAAGCGAGAGAGGGAAGGGAGGCAGGGGAGCAGATACAGATTTAGCAGCCATATATCACTTCCTGCAAAACAAGGATGCACACAAACATCCTCCCAGGGTAGAAGAGGCTAAGGAATTCAGACATGCCTAATCAAACATCAAAGGAAAACATATAATGTCAAAGAGGTCTTTTCTCTCTCCTTTTACCTCTCAGGTGAACAGCTGGGGAGCAAATACAAGAGTGAAGATCGATGCACCACCAGAGTTTGTTGGTACTCTGCCCACTTGCACGACGTGACAGCAGCCTCCATACTGGAAAAGCATCTTAATCCTCAATTGCCTGACCATTTAGTATTAATTTAAATACTAGTTTCAAATAGGATTACATAGATATTGCTGTCCTTTACTCATCTTGATATACAAAACAAAACCTTGTGTTAAGAAAACCTTTTGAGGGAACTCCAGTCAGTGTTTTTCATAGAAACACCAGTCCCTGTGGGCTGGAAGGCACCTGTGGAGGCCATCTGGTCCAACCTGCTGCTCAAACAGGTCTGGTTATAGCAAGTAACTCAGGGGCATATCCTGTTGTGTTCTGAATCTCTCAGAGGATGGAGATTTCAGAACCTGTCTCGGTCCAAGTTCTGCTGTCTGACTGCTGTTATAATGAAAACATTCTTCCTTATATCACGTCAGAATTTCTTTTTTTGCCATTGCCTCTCATGATCCTGCTATGCACTTCTGAGAAGAGTCTGACTCATCTTTTCTGGTCAAGGAGTTGTAGGTAACAGTGAGATTTCCACTGAGCGTCTCTTCTCCAGACTGAACAAACTCACATCTCTCAGCCACTCCTCATACACTTTATGCTCCAGCCGTCTCTCTGCTATGGCAGCTCTGAACTGGACTGGCACCAGTGTCCTCCTTGTACTGGGGCCTTCTTGTACTTGTACTTCACAAAACTGTAGGATTTTAGGTTTCTCCTTTTCAATAGGAGAGGAGAAGGATCTTCTCCCTAGAGCTACTTGCTGCACCCCAGGATGATGTTGGTTGTCTTTGCTTCAGGGGCCTACTTCTGGTTCATGTTCAACTTCTTGTCTGCCAGATCATCTGCAGTCCAGCTTTTTTCAGCTGGTCAGCCCCACAGCCTGTACTGCTCCATAAGATTATTCCCTGCCAACTGCAGCACAATTTTTTTGCCTTTGCTGGACTTCATTAAGTTCTCCAGCCTGTCTGGGTTCTTCTGAAAGAATCTGCCCTCCTCTGTTGTGCTGACTGCTCCTCTAGTCTGATGTCCAGATTATTAATAAGGATGTTGAATAGCATTGGCTGCATTATGAACCCTGAGGGTCACACCTATTAGGCTACTATCAGTTGAACTTTGTATTGCTGATCACAATCCTTTAAACTCAACAGTCTAGACAATATTCAGCTCATCTTACTATCCATTCTGTAACTCACCGATTTAACTATAAAGATACTATGGAAGACCATGTTAAAGGCCTTGGTAAAGGCAACTTAAACAGCATCCACTCCTTATCTGCACTCAGTCATCTCCTCAGAGAAGGCAATCAACTTGGTCAGGCTCAACCTGCCCTTAGTAAATCCATATTGGCTGCTCCCAATCACCTTCTTGTCCTTTATGTGGCTGAAAATGACTTCTAGGAAGATTGATTCATCAAGCTTTCCAAGGAAAGAGGTCAAGATGAGCAGCCTGTAGTTCCGTGGAAATTCCTTGCCCACCATCTTTCCAAGACAGTCTTTGTTCTAAAAAATGCAGGGAGACCAAGAGCTGCTAAGTATCTATGTTCAGATCTCCAAAAGTCCTGCTTGCTTTCAACTTACCTCTGAGGACATCTAGAACTACCAGCTTTCACAAACACTTATTCCCAGGAACACAGATCCACTTCCTTCTGTGCTGGGAAAAACAAACAAAACAAAACAAAACAAAACAAAACAAAACAAACAAAAAACAAAAACACAAACAAACAAACGCTAGGTTGAACAGTGCCAAATAGAAAATTGGCATCTCACTTCAGCAAGCAAATAATGTTCCAATTGGCTCCCTTTCCAGACTCAACTGACCGTGTGAAGCAGACTTCAGAGAACTACAGTTCATTCCCTATCACCTGGAAGTTTGGTGATTAAAAGTCTAATGCAAAATGGGAATTACACAGATTACTTTTCCTCTTCTGCCTGAGGAAACTACAGCTGTATATGTCACTCCTACCAGAGGTGTGTCTTTGCTGTTCTTAAAAACCTAGGTGGACTGAATTCCGTTGACTTCCTAAGGCAATTTGCTTTACTGTTGCACAGTTCATCTTGTCTTTTCGCCTTTTTTGTGACAATTTAGATTTATGACTTCTTGTCATTTCCAGAACAGAGAATAATGCACCCACTTCCTGTCTTTTTTTTACCAGCAATGTAAGAAACATTTTGATTATCCTGTTACCGTCCTGCACACACACTGTGCTTTTAGCACAGTGTCCAGAGGTGGGTACAGCCAGGTCTCCACTACAATGAGCAAAGAGACATTGACATGCCTTAAAAACAATAGCCTTCTTTATGCATCCTCATGTGTAATATGCTTTTTTCTCAATGGTAGGACATTGATGATTCACATTCAATTTGTGGCCCACTGTACTCCCCAGACCCTTTTTTGATGGACTGCTGCCTGTCAGGTGTTCTCCATATGACACAGAGGAAGAATCTTGGTCTTTTCTCTCTTTTTTTTTTTTTTTTTTTTTTTTTGGGGGGGGGTGTGTGCCTCATGGGTTGTTGTTCAGGATGCCATAGTGTTTGATTTGATTTGAAAGGTTAGAGGTGCAATTCAAGAGGGCTTTCAGGCTGTGAATCCCAAATGAGGAAGACAGCTCTATACTTGGCAGTCATGAATTACTCATCCAGCTCTCTGTAATTGTAATGCCTCTCTCACACCACAATTTTTCTGTATTTTGAAAATAAAATCTTCAAAGAGACTGAGGACTCAAAGACTACAGTGAAACATTTGGTGCCCTTTGTGTAGTTCATAATTTCCTGAATCACAAAGACTGGTCTCTGTCATCTCCTCCTGTAGGGATAAGACATTTTGGTGAAGTCCCCATGTGAGTTGTTTTCAGCTCTGTTCACTGAAACATCACTGGCACAAAGGGAATTGCCAGAGGTGAAGGTCAGATGAAAACCAAAATTTAAAAGAAAAATAGATACACAAAACCTTCTGGATTCTCTGACATTTCCTTTTGAAAGTCACATTTGAATTGCTATGAATGCTAGTAACACATGCCTAGTTAAAATGAATAGTAAGTATTTGACCTGAAAGTAAAATAGATTTTTAAGTGTTAGGAAGAAAGCAATATCAAGCAGCCTGAGAGTTATATATCTTACTGCAACAGCCTGAAATGAATGTCACCCAGCAAGGCTTTGTCAGGAGCCAGAGGATTTTTTTAAAATTATAAAGCTATTCTTGTGCACGGTACACACACAGTATGAGAACCTAGCTACCCAAAAAAGCAGTCTGGAAATGCCCTCATTAGCATTTTACAGCAGCGTTTCTTTTAATTACTAACTGGAGAAGTTCTTGTCCAAACAAAGGGCATGTCTGGGTGTGGACACAGACTGTTTCAGCATGGGTGACACTTTCCAAGGTGTGGGGAGAGAAGGGTCAGGCAGAAGCCAGGTCCTGTATGGGAGAGATGGGGAGGATGGTCGGGTACCACCCCAGGAAGTCCCCCTGCAGGTGGAAGAACAGCATGAATCAAACATCTTTTCCCTTGGCTTCTCTCTGCCCTTGGTCTCCAATGTTACCACACAACAGAGAAGCAGAAAGGGGCCAGGTACAGCAGTCTGCCCCTGGTTTGGAAGGCACTCGAGTGATTTATTTTAATTTTTTTTTTAAATCTCATGTGTTTCTGAGCTGAGCCACTCTAACAGCAGCTCTGAGGCATGTTGACACACACGAAGGCCTGCAGGCAGCACGCAGCAAGGCTCTTCTGCACCCTCATCCTCTCCCAGGTTACACACCCCCTTGAAGGCACTCAACTAAAATAAAGGTGCTGGGTTTTTTTGTTGGTTGTTTGTTTTTGTTTGTTTGTTTCTTTCTTTCTTTGTTTTGTTGTTGTTGTTGTTGTTGTTGTTTTTTGTTTGTTTGTTTGTTTTTTATTATTATTGTTGTTAGTTGGTTGGTTGGTTGGGGGGCTTTTTTTTGGGGGGGGGGTGTTATTTTTTTTGGATGTAGCCAAGAGCTATGGTGATGTGAGAGACTGAGTGGGGTCTTAGCCATGATTTACTTAAAAGTGAGGAACAGTGTACACAGTGGATATGAAGACTTCAGGAATCATGAACTCAAACTGAGGCAACGTCCACTGGAAAAAGCAGATACAAATGAGATAGAGATTATTGAGAAAATGAGGCCAGCGAAAAAATATGCTGGTAACTTAGGGGTAATTATATATATATAAGAAGAAAGTGGAAAAGGGAGCAAAAACACTAGGGCACGTGGTGCATTTTGCATGTGCCCGTGCAGCAGCAGGACTGGCCAGGGGGAGGCCATAAACTGCACTGTGCTTGTTCCACCCAGCTCCGAGACCCGCAGGGGTGGCTGGTGCCTGCTGGGAAGCACATGGGGCAAGGCAGGTGCTGCTGGGGACACCTGGTGACTTCTGCAGTGGGAGGAGAAATGGGGGAGACAGGTGGAGGGGACAGTGCTGGGCACACGGCACTTTTATGGGCTGAGGTGCTGGGCTGAGGCATTGTAATCACACCTGATAAAATCTCACTGAAAGCCGTAATTTCTCATAGCTCAAGTGACAGTGGCCTTGGTCCAAGTCATCACACGTTTTTCCCACGGGGAGCAGTAGTTTGCGTGTGTTAAAGCTGTGGTCATGTTTCAGTACAATTTTTTAACAAACCTGTCCACAAGCAGTATGCTGGCCACAACTTAATTGCCAGTGTAGAGATGAACAATCTGAGATTTCTTATCATTCTGTCACAAAAAGTTCAAAGAAACACCCCAAATTTCAGCATTTACAGATGTTGAATAAAACTTCTAAAATTTTTCAAGGTCTCCATCTCTATTTGGTACCTCAAAAAGGACTGTCTGGAGTCTTCAACTGAACACTGATTATTGTTGAGAATATCTGCTTGAAAATTGCTGGGAGCAAGAAAGAGAAGGCAGAAGAGAATCGAGGCTCTCTGTGATGTCTCATGTACTTCCACATACACCATTCCAGAAAACAATAAATACTGAATGCTGTAAATCCTGCCATAGTCTCATGAGTTACTCCTGTCACTTCCGTATTACCAATTGATACAGTAGAAAGAGTTACTATTTTTTTCTGTTTCTCAAAGTGTCATGACAGTCCAAAAAGTGATGAGAATTGCTAGCCAACTGGCATGATGCTAGTGCGAGTTCTCCAACTGTGCAGCTGCTGCCCTGTCATCCTCTGCTACTTAAGATAGCAATAGCTGAATATATTAATTACACCGGCAGGGAGACAGCAAGTTTATGACAGCACTTGGAGGAAATCTGAATGCACATGGCATTCACACAGAAGAACAGAAAAGGCAGCATGCAATGATGTTTCCCCTTCACTCATAATCTAAACACTCTTGCAACTTAGGCACTCTAGGATAAGACAAGCCGAATAGAAATGTATTTTTAACTTAATGCATGGGTTTAATGCCTTTAAATGTTAGGTTGGATAAATAATGTCTGTGATGTCTTGATTGCTTTTGCCTCTGTTATCCTGCAAAGATGTTTTGCAGCTGCCCAGACCTGTCTCCTTGGCTGTCACAGGCTGGCAGTGGCTACCTGGAGCACACGTAGGAAGAGACTGATGAATATTGACCACAGGTAGCAGTCTGTGCCACGCCACTGCTGTGGAGGCCTTGACAGTTCTGTGACCCTCGTACCCACAGCAGTCCCTCCTGCCAGCTCCCTCCAGTTCTGCAGCTTGAACAAAGCATCACACCAGCGCTGTTTACTGCAGAAGCTCAGCCAAGGAAGTCATAACAAGACAATGGACATATAATCTGATAACCTTGTTAGCTTGGTTGAATCAGAGCTTCTAACAAGTAGAAGAGTTTAGTAAAGTGGAATAAAAATATTACAATATCTGTTGTTAATGGTTTTTCAGCTCCATCTTTGAAAACATAGCATTTCTTGTACTTTTATTTAAGATTAAAACTAAGCTCAAGGACACTAAGCAAAACGTGAACAAGGTCAGATACAACTTAAAAAAAAACCACAACAAATGCTAACTAGAACAGGCAGACAGACTTCTTCACTGTGTTCAAATAGCAACAAGTAAAGCCATACAAAAGGATATGAATTGTTGCAGTGCGCCTCCTGGGGACAGAGGTTTCTGTTGCCTCTTTGTCCCCAGACATGGGCACACATCCAGAATTTTCCACCTTTCCCAGGTTGTGGTTGGCTTAGCCACCACAAGACCAATCCCCTAACACCCATTGGACCCCTGACCTGTCGGTAACCCATCCAGGTATCCTTACAGGACAATGCCTTTGTAAACCCACCTACCAACCTGTTAAAAACCCCTGGCCCCAAGACCACATGCTCTTTCGCTTCTCCCCTGGGGTGGGTGCTGTTTCAGTGCCTGCCTCAGGTGTTTTTGTTTGTCATTTTCATGTTATTAAAACCTTTTATTTTGGAAGAAAGCGATCGTTGCCCATCCCTCCTTTACTCGCCACTGCCCTCCTCTTTGCTGACGACCACCCTGGAGGTAATATGGGGGTCCCGCTGGGGGCGTTTTCTTCCCGGACAAAACCAGACGGTTTAAAACCCCCGGCGAAATATATTTTTGCAAAGTTATATACCATTCCAAAAATCCCTGTGCAGTAACAACCTAGAATGCGCTGTTTCATATTTTATTAGGACTGGGCTGTGACAGTGACAGAAATTCTAAATGAAAAGCAACATGTATTAGCATGGCCACATTAACAACTGAAAAACAAATCTGTGACCTAAACAATGTCAAAGCAGCCGTTACATCACCCACTGCTCCTCTGGGAAAATAGTCTGAAATTCCAAACAATCTCCCTTCCTACAGCAGTTTCCCTGATTGGACTGGTGCCCTGTAGTGGGAAAAAAGCCAGAAGGCAGCACTTCCCACACCACTGAGACTCCCAGCCCATGCTTTCCACTTCAGAGTGTGTGCACACACGTGCATGCGAGTGTTTGCACTGGTTAGTTAAACAACAAATCACAAATCATATTTTTCTTCATCTGCAACTATTAATTTTCCTCCCACTACATAACCATAATGGTTGTATCTTTCATTGTGAAGTATTCTGGGTTAAATTTCATGAAGACATTTATACGTACTTTAACACAAACTTGTATACAATACTAAATAATGTCTAAAATAGATAGAAAGTCTGAATCTGCATGTGCCTCTGAGCAGTAATTCTCTGCTGAAGGTCAAGAACCCTAGCTTATGGTCATGATCAAGCAACCAGTGTAAGTGCAGGTTTAAAGAGAGTGGTTTTTGCTTTCTTGAAATGCTAGTGTCTGAAACAGGAAGGATGACATTTCTATTCTAGTAATCAACCTTTTGAATAATAGAGTCGAGATCTGTTTGAAGCTAGGTAAGCACTAACTTAATTTCTGTTGCTGGAAGATGTGCTCTGGGTATTCTACAGCTGTTCTCCAAAACCTTGTAGAATATGAAAGATTTTAGTTCTGTAAGTGATGCATGATATGAAAGATTAATGTGTAGATAAGTTTTAATCCCCTGAAACTTCTCCTGAGAAATAATAATTTTTCACTGAAGTGTATTAAATAGTATCAAAAGTTTCACCTTTTAGAAAAATCCATAGAATTAAAAGAAACTAAGCTTTTTTTTTCTCCAAACAATTCTTTAATAGCTCTACAATGCTTTATGACATCATAGTAGGTATTTTTAAGTTTACAGAGAGCATTATATGTTATCCAGTTCCATCATATTTTTCATCAGTCCTTGTTAAATACTAGCAGAGAAAACAGGACTCGTCATTTTTACACTTTTTTTTCCAGGTGGGGAAGGCATTTGGTGAAACAGTATACCAGCATGAGTTCTGTCTTATTGTATTCTGCAGTACTTGCAAGTCCATTTCAGAGAAATGAGCATCAGCTTTTGACACTATTCCTTCTCCTTGTCTGCGTAATGTTACGAGTGCTTCTGCTTAAGACAGTTGCAGCAACTCTGATCGTCTCTTAATCTGTCAGCATCTGTCAGTGCCTCTCTAGATGCTTCTCACAGTCCTGTAGCTCCTGTGTGCCTCAGAGTCGCAGTATTATGTTTTACCATTTACATGTCCATTATAAACCATTGAACTCCTGCTTTCAGTTGCATCCTTAATTCTTCTGTACTTGTTATGGTTCCAAATTCCAGAACCTCACTCTGACTCTCTTTGCTAGAAACTGATCCCATCTGCTGCTGCAGATTTCACATAAAAATGTGAACTTTTTGGTGGCACACACCTAGAAAATACCATAGGTCATCCTGTCTCTCTGATAATAATGCTGCTGGCTTACAAATGTGGAAAGCAAAGTAGATTTGCTTTCCTCATGCAGGAATCCTGTCTTTCCTCTTTGTTTTAGGAATATTTTTTGTCTTACATACATCTGACTTTGATAGAAACAGCTTCAGCCTGAGGTGCCCCTATATATTCATGCTACATATACACGCCTAAGCAGCATGACAGCTGTATTGCACCATAAATAAGAACTGCTTACTCTGTCTGAGCCTGGGAAGATTCACAATTGTTATGTCTACTTACAGCCACATAGCAAGACAAACACGGCAATAGGAACCAGTCCGTAGAGTTGAACCATTACAGCTGGAGTTTTTGCTTTCACCCTCTCAATTAAGAGCATGTTGTCTTCAAAGTGTAGTCAAGGCCATTAATGCCTGTTCGTGGTTGGAGCACAGTAGATGTGCTCTTGAATCACTTCTCTGGGGTTGGCTTCAGCTGAAGGAAATCCAGTCCACACACACCGAGACAGTCCCGTGGTGCACACCAAGGAACTGCAAGTGAGTATGGAGAGACTCACTTGCAAAGTTTATTCCAGACACAATTTAAAATGCTAATTTAAATACATCCAGTAGGCTAGATGAAAGGTGACATCTTTTTATTCTTTCCCAAAAATGAGTTCCTAAATTAAAATTTCGTCTGCAGCACTAGAGGATGTGCATTTTCTGCACTGCAAACTTATTTCCCACCTCTGAAAGTATTTGTATTGTCACTTGTTTACCCTGTCTGGGCAATCCCTTAAAGCAGCATGAAAAATGTCAAAGCAAGCAGACTAAAGCTAAGAAAGTTATTTGCAAATCTTTTGATTAATTGAAGAGCTACTAAGAAGGTTATAGTAACTCCGTTTAGGCATATGTAATCATACTGTAGTCCACGCTAAAAGGGAAGGAGCAGTGTCTGTCAGCCACTTGGTTTTCACTTTAATGGCTGGAGACTGTGGTTCAAGGCAAGATGCAACAAGTCTGAAATCAATTCTTTGTCTCCATCTCTATCTTCTTCAGGATCCCTTGGTTTGAACTTGCAGGAGACAGCACTGAAAAAAATGCAACTGAGGGAGCAATATCTGCCTGGTAACCCAAAGAGCAGGAATATGACCCATGCATCTCACACCATAGCCGATTCTACAGAGGTTTGGCCAAGCTCCCATTCCTGGTTATTGTGGTGAGAATATAAGACCATAACAAGTACTTCCTACTGATGAGGAAAAAACTAGAGAATTTAATGATGCTTTCCCTTGGCTGCAGTTGCAGGGGTAAGTCTGTGCTGCTGGTATCCCATTCAGTATTTCATTAGCATTTCACTGGGATATGAGTAAAGCTTATCACCTCAGTGAGGTCTTTACTTCCATAAACTTTCAAGGTGAAGGTTTTCCAATTAATTTCCCTAAATCCGTATGGGCAGGGTCTGAAATCTGAGTGGAAAACTGAACAAAGCATTATCATCTCTAAAAGAATATGAAAGACTGTAGAGAATTTGGCCCTACCATTATTTTCCAAAGGGGTGAAAGCTGGACTGCACTGGCCACCTGCTAGAACTGTGTTTATCACAGAATATTCCTCTCTCAAGTTACCAGTCTTGCCACAACTTCTCCAGCGTACAACATATGAACCAAATACAAAAGATATTTTTATTCTCCATTAGGAATGCCTGAAAATAAGCATTTAAAAAGGGGCAAGGCACATTCTATTAACTTTTAACTTGTTATTGAATTTGTGTCTCTCCTTTATTAATAATCTGAAGATCTGAATCGGTCTCTGGCCAACAGTATTTTCTGCTTTTTTTTTTTTGAATATGATATACAGTTTCCTCATGTAGTGAAAGGAGGGTAAGGCAGACAGAAAGACAGTTTCTAATCTATGTTCATTTGAGGAAAATGCATGGCTTACACTTTCTAAACAGAAATTATGTTTTGAAAGTCTATGATGAATCTGAGATATTTATGTTATAATTAAAAATGAAAACCAAGATTTAGAAAAGTGTCGTTCTTCTAAGCACATAAGTGAAACCATTGTCAAAAGCTAAAAGTAGCGAGAATCTGTAACTGGCTTCCTAAAAATGGTTTAAGGGGTTTAAGTGTAGGGGCCATTAGGAAAAAATCTTGGCCTATGTTGAAAGCAATTAATTCTTCTGTGGTAGAAAAGTAGAAGTTACCATGTTTGAAATATCAAGTGTTTCACTTAAATTAATAAACTAATATTGTTGTTATTGCTATATACTAGCTTAAAATAATAACAATTAGACAATTACGATCAGTACAATTGCAGCCATGATAGCAATAAGAGCAATTTTCCTATCTTAAAGAAGTTAAAATAATGTTCTCTAAGATCTCAGAAACAAATAAAGACAGTTGTTCCTTCTGACTGGTTTTACACACCTGCTGTATCCAGCTGTATGGACGGCACAGCTCCCTGATCTCAGCAGGCCAGGCAGCAGTCACTCTCAGAGGAGCCTAAGGAGAGCATGCCATGGTAGATGCCTGAAGCTGGCTGCTGTGCAAAACTCTCTTGGTGACCACAAGATAGTCAAATGGAGGGGCAGAGGCGTTTGGAGGCATCCATACCAGAGCTGTGCAGGAAAGGGAGTGAGCAGTGATGGACAGGGCTTGCCAGGGACAGTGAGCAGCAGCCACTGGCATGAAGGAGCTGGTGGGAGCTGAAGTTCCCTGACAGTACTGGGATGGTCACAAGCAAATGTAGCAGCAAGGTATGTGGGAAAGCAAGATCTCCAAGAAAGACCTGTGGATGGTTTATCTCTGCATCCTGGACAGAAGGACAGCAGGTTATGATATCAAAGCTTCGCACACACCAGGGAACAGGGAAAAAAAAGGGAGATCTTGCCAAGTTATAAACAGTGAGGTCTATATTTCCTGACATGGCAGATTCTGAATAATGGTCCAAGGATTTTTATACCCTTCTGAGAACAAATAGGTTCCTTCCAAAGGGTGAAAATAAGCAAAAGACAAATTAGACAAAAAAAAAAAAAAATTGCCTTTAAAGATTATATAAGGTAAATTTCCACTGTCTTTTTATTAATGTGCTATTTGACTGGTGAGGATTATCAACCCCATGTCATATTCCTCAGTAGCTTCTCTTTTTTGAAATAGCAGAGGACATTTTGTTTGCCACAGAAAATGGTTTTCTAAAGCCATATGGTTTGTAAAACCAACTACTGATACATCTGAAATACCAGCTGCACTTCAGAGCTCCTTAACCTCTCCACAGCTTCTGTTATTTCAGTATATTACATATAGAATACAAAAAATACCCTGTTTTACCCTTGTGTATATAGACATTATTGTTATTATTATCTAGCAGGTCTATCAAGGGCATGTGTGCAGCATTCATATTAAAGGAGAAAATTTCATATTAATCACTCACATTAAAGAGGAACTCATTAAAAGCCAGACAAGTGAACTTGCTTTTCATACAGAAGTCAGTGAGGTTTATCTGGTGGTGCAGTGTTGCTGTGCTCAATACCATGTATTAAGCAATAAGATGTGACAGCAAGTACAGTGCTGAAGGTTAAAATATGACTAAAGGTGCATTATGAGTCACAAGGCTGAAGGAATAGAGACTTCAGTCTGGGGAGCAAGGCAGTCATCTCCTGAAAATGGACTGCCCAAAGTGACTTATGATTATTGTATAAATATAGAACAAATGCAATGCTACAGTTAACTTATGGATTCTCAGATCTCAAGGCACGTTATTACCTGGTTGGAGGTAAGCACTGACAAGGGAAACTCTCTGAAGGTCTGTAATGGTCTCTGTCTCAGGCCATTGTTATACACAACAGCTTTGGAAAGTGAACTGGTAGTGTTTCATGGCTGGGGATGTCCAGAGGCATGTCTTACACCATCATAAAGCTTACTGGAGACACAACCAGTAAAGCTCTCAAGCATAGTCAGGGCTCCACAGTATGACTTGCATGCTGGAGTCCCAGGAGCTGCCTGGCAAGGACCAGCAGAGATGTCAGCATGAGCGAGGCAGAGAGAAGGAGGGAAGGGGACTCTGTCCTCTGCACCAAGCTTGCTCCAAAGCTTTCAGCCAGCCCCTGTGCAGTTTCTAACGCAGCTGCCATTGCAGTTTCAACACAGTTGCACTATCAGTAAAGAGGTATGGCAAAGTTCATAGATACATATTGACTGGGAAGTGTAGATTCAAATTGTTAATTTCTTAAAAATTTCTAAATGCTTGAAGCCTAACTCACAGAACACCTCAGCTCAACTGGTAAGCAGGAGCCTCACACTCATCTCCATATTTTCAGGTATTACAGAGATCGTATTATTTTGGAAGCAACATTAATATTAATGTTTATACAGTAGTTTGAAAATATTAATTTCAAGATAAATAGTAACTATCATAAAACTGCAGTTTCTGGCTTAAGATCTGCAACAAAGCCAAAGCTGAAGTCTTATTTTATTTCACTGTAATGTAGACCTTATTTTAGACCCCCATTTAAAAAAGAAAAAACTTGTTACCAAGTTCTGTTCTGGAAGATGTCAGTAAAATGAAACTGTCAGCTGTTACTTAGAAAATCAAAGGCATTGGTTTTCTCCTTTTGAATCAAGCCTTTTGAGAATGTTCTTCTAATCTCTAAATTGATACAGGAATCTAAACAAGACAGTGTCTCCTATGTATTTGAATATTCTGAAGTCCATTTCCTGCTTCTCAGTGATCAATACACATTTTGGCGTGTATGAATAGTTGATCTCTTCTTGTTTATAGAGCTGTCTTTATTTATGGAGTTGTCAGTGCTTTGTGTTTGCCTACAAGAGCTATAGGTTAATTCAAAGCTGAAACAGGCTCCTTGAGATACACCTCTTCAAAAGATAAGAAGTTGACACTTGCCCTATTCACAAATAGTTCTTCAAAAACAACATAAGCAGCTTCTGAGGGGAAATTTTTACTTATGATTAAGCAGCTTAAAGAAGCACTCTAAAACCAAAATATAAAACGCAGGATTTGCCAAGTGCATAAACCTGTGAAGGCCAGTTCATGGGGGAAAAAATAGAGTAAGATGTACCTGATTTCATTATTTTAAAAGGTGAAATATATCATGTGCTAACTAATTTATAGTGTTTCGGTACAGGCTGAAGTAATGACATATCCTAACCAGCATGACAACAACCTCTGGTGAGGAGACTGGCCCCCAGGGTTTGTTCCAGCAACTTAATGGTGGAAAACTGGTCAAAAGATCTTTTAAACAGCAATCAATTTCCCAAGAGATATTTGCTCTTGCATAGCAACATCTCTGCTTTAACCTTTTCCCAAATCTATGAATTGTGAATCCCACACAACAGTTCAGAAACCTAATTCATAAAATGTGTTGGTCTTGGTTCTTCTCTTCCTGTGATGAGTTGACTTTCCCTTTAACTGCACTATCCTAGCTGAAGTCCACAATGCACCATTTCCTAGGCTGCTTGGACGAAAAGACCTCAGGCTCCCCTTACTCATCTCTCAGTGTAGGAGCTTTATTTTGCCTTCAAACACATCCTATAGAGCACTTACGGTTTTATAGACAAGATGATCTTAACTAAAATTTAGTTTAAAGTGGTTAACAACAAAAAGAAATAGAAGAGAGAAACAGTAAGCATAATAATTCATACAAATATTTCCTACTTCTGCCTGTGTTCATCCTTGTAGTTAGGTGTAATGGATAAAATTACATTAAATACAGTTTATGGTTCAGATTCAATAATATGCTCCCAGGCCTGTGTTCATATTTCCAGGGTTTTTATCTGCCTTTCTTCCATTCTCTTTATTCTTTTATCTGTTTTGCTTCTCTTCTCCTTGTTCTTATTGTTATCAGACATTTTCTGCTTAAAGCTCTTCTTATTATCTGCAATTATAAAGAAGGAAATAGAAAGTAAATAGGGCTGTATTTAGTAATACAGCAGACAAGCCTCCTATTCAGCTATACGTTACCATGTTCCTAGAATAAATTAAGCACTTTCTTTCCTAAATTTTACTTAGCTTTACAAACAAACTTTTTTTAGCTTCAGAAATATCCAGATATGGGTGTCAGTATATGTTATGTGTGTACATGGGAATGGAAATAAAAGATAAAAAACAGCTTGCTAAACTAGGTATGACAAAGACTGTCTGGCTATACTTGAAGACACTGATCCCTAAGGAAATGGAGAATTAAAGTTTCTGTTTTCCTAATAAAAGGCAAAAAGAGAAGTTTGCTCTGTGCTGAACTGGGTAAGCATCCATGACATGGTGATGCTTAAAAACACCAAAAGGAAGCATGGAACATCAGACAATTCTTGCATTTGCAAGTATTTGGCTTAACCATAGGGTTAAGACTGTCATCAAGCTAGCACTGAAATGGAAAAGCAGAAAAATTGAGAAAGGGTTTGGAAAAAGACTACTTCAGTGATTTGACATACATAAAGGTGTCCATTAAAAAAAAAAAAAAGATAATTATGTGATACTTAATGAGTGGTGAAGAAACATCTAGAAGTTTGTGTGCTGCTTCTATGTAATTCACAGAAAGGAATAAGTTTATAAATTCTTTAACCACCTGCATACATGGAATTTCTAAAAGGTTGTGCACATGCACTGAAAAATGGTTCTAAATCCACAGACTGAGAAAGGCTGTGTCATGGGTTACCAGTTTCTACACTGCTTACCCATGTTAAAGGAAGGAATAGTCCTTTCTGTTTCAGAAATATCTTGTGACAGACAAAGATTCAATTGTCATAGTGATCAATACTAGTCACTTTTTCAGTTTGTTAGCTGTCTTTGTACTTTGTCAAAGTAGGATAAATAATTATTATTATATTGAGCCTTCAACCATTTGTGGGATGTAGTTAATTTTCACATGCCTCCAAATATCAGTAATTCTTTAAATTACCCAAATCACTAGACAGGTCTTCAAGATTTTCCCATCTTTACAAACTATCTCAACATACTCTTATGAAGAATAGACTTTGGATATGTACACTGCTTTCCAGTATTTTTTCTACAGATGCCATTATAAGTATCTTTTTCTACTCTTCTAGTACGTCCCTCTTTTTTCATGCAAATATAACACTACTTCTTTTTACCATTATTCTAAGTTAACTCTCTTAAGTATTGCCACTTTCCAGGATAACTTCATAAACAATATCTTATATTCTTTGTTCCTATGCTCTAGGAGTATTAAGATATTCCTTGTTTGGTCACGAGCAGCATAAGCAATCCAGGGAGCTTTGTATGAGTCATCTGCCCCTTTTTATTATTTAAGCACCACTTTCAACCAATATCAGAAAAGGTTTATATTTTCTTCCTGATAAAAGCACTGTATAATGCAGGGCAAACAGTAATCCTAGTGGGAAGACCTGAGACGGGCTTCTAGTCAGTGGTCATTTCCCATGAACAAGTGCAGCTGGAGATCCAGGTATGTTTTTGCCCATTCCATATGGACCCCCGCTGGCATTAAGTGATATTATCACGAATTCTTTTCCCCACTTTGTAAAGATATTGTGTTCATTCCCTTTCAGAAAACAGGGAGTCTGTGAAGCCCTACCTCAGATTAGCTGGCTTGAGACAGAACATAAATTGAAAAGTAACATAAGGCAAAAGCAGTATCTTTAAGGTCACATCACTGCATATCATCTGTCTGTATGGCAGCCTTGTAACCTCCCTGTCCAAATATTATGAAATAAAATTCTTTTTACTGTTCTTTTATGAACTCGTGAATCTTTAATTAAGAAGGCTCATCTTAAGGCCATAACCCTTTGTTACGTTACTTCCTCAGGTACATGTGTATTCTCCTGCTACCCTGTCTAAAGGGAGGAATAATGTAGACATTGCTATAGTTATTGTAGTTATAAAGTTATCCAATCCAAATGTAATTGGAATATTAAATATATGCTACTTGTCTGAAGGACAGTCTGTACCTTAGGATTTTTTTAAGAACTAGTAATATCCAAGCTGTTTAAAAAAAGATTAAAATTAAATGTGTATTTTTCTCTATTGTGCTGCATCTGTTTTCTGTCAGAATGAATCCTGCAGATCTTGGTTTCAAGGTTTCCATTCTGTGTGCTTTTAAACCAAGGTCAAGCAGTAGGCAGCAGAGGGACCTTGAAGGTGTCATTGGCTAGGAATACATAAGCTTTATAGCTACACCACTAATTATTTATCATTCATAGAAAGAAATATAGATGGGCAAAATGATATAGATAGTAATACGTCTGTAGCTGCATGCACACCACAACGGCAAAAGGCAGATGCTTAAGATTCTTTGGCAGCACATGTGAGCATACATGTATGTTTATGAGTTAGTACAGATGTCTATATGGTGATATGTCATCCTACCTCTTTTTCTGTATCTAGAATGAAATTGTTTGCTGTGTGTTGTATTGCTCACATGTCTAGTGTAAAAAGCCTGAGAAATCTATGAAGGGAAAAATCATTTAACAAAGCTGTCTGTCTAGTACGATTATATACTACTATGTGTTTTTTCAAGGCTAACCTTGAGGTGATTTCTTTTCATTAAAAACAAAGCCCTTGGAATGAGGCCTTACACCTGAGAAGTCAGACTTTTTTTTTTTTAAGTGAAGAAAAAAAGGATTATTTTTGTGAATTGGGGTCTTCCTTGTATTCCCTGTTGTGTTTTTCCTTAATTTTGAGATTGCTTTGAAAGAAGTACACCATTCTTGTAAACATTAACAGTAATGTATGGCTTCTCATTCATTATCCATTTAATTTGAATTTAAAGCAGAGTTTATGGGAATGGTTAATGTATGTTCAGAGTAGACACCCTATTTATCTAAGGCAGCTGTGTCTTCTTGAAAGCAGCAGGCACAGAGCTTTACATTTTTCAGGCAGAAAATGCAGAATGACACGTGGGACCCTCCAAAAAAATATTTTCACACAAAGACAAACCTTCTGGCCCCAGAGAACTCACCTGCTGTGTCTCCAGCTCAGCACAGGAATATTATTTCTCATCAGCCATGGCTACACATTTGGACAGGTGGTCTCTGCCAGCATAATATACCCAACTGTCCTGACTCCCAAGTTTTCCAACCCAGGCACTTTTTCAGGTACACCATACTTCAGCCCCTGGCCATGCATCCAGATCTCCCCATGACATTGCGCACTGAGGTCTTACCATGGTACACAGACCAAACAGGACCAGAGTGGGCATCCAGAGCCAGAGGCTGAGAAAGGCACTTTAGCACCATGAGCTAGATGTTCCCTTGCACACAGGGTCCCAGGACTTTTAAACTACATCTACGTTACCAAGTATTGCAAACCGGTGGCAGTGGATCTGCTACCTGAAGCAGCTGACACAGAGCACCTGTCATACACACCTTAAGCACTTCAGAGGGTGTTATCCCAGACTAGCTTTATTCTGGCTTTATGGATTAATTGTTGATCAGCAGCTGAAGCATCTTGCGTAGACACCAGGACAATATCTGCCAGTTCACTTTCATCAAGGAATCTAGTTCGTGTTCTGCAAGACAATTCTCTGCCATAGTAAGTGGAGACAAAAATGCAATCCTGGTTCAAAATAAAATATTAAAGTAAACACGGGGTCATTTCATGATGGTGGCATATTGAGATACCTAATCTGCATGGCTTTCTGTATTTTCTGTAGCCAAAGTACAGAGAAATATTCAGGCTTCACAGATTTAGATACTTTTCATAAGGAAAGCACCTTATGTTTTGAATCAAACACAAGTTTGATTGATTCAGTATATGGCTTTTTTATTTAAACTGCCACAAAATATTGAATTTATATTGACTAAGTAAAAAAGTTAGAAAAACAATTCCTTTAATAAACTTCCTTCCCTTCTTCAACGTATGACACAAAAGCTTTCAGTCCATCTATAAATATCATCACTCATCCTGACAAACTCGTATTTCATGGATTTCCACATTGCAGCACACTGCTTTTCACCCTTTTATTACAAAAGCTTTCAGTCCATCTATAAATATCATCACTCATCCTGACAAACTCGTATTTCATGGATTTTCCATGGAACCATGACATTCCCTGATTAAGAAATAAAAATTCAGAAATACCTTTTTTTTTTAAAAAGAAAAAAAGTATACCAAGTTTAGGCCACATTGCAGCACACTGCTTTTCATCCTTTTATTGCCTTGGTCCCCCTAAAAATCTCGTGAGATAAAGGTCACCTTCCAAAGTTTCTCCTTGTATAGGAGAAACACCTACATCCATCTTTGCCCACTCTCACATAAGGATGTCATTTCCTCCGCTCCTACCCCTTTGTTTTCATGACTACTTCCCTTTTTTTTTTTCTACTTTACCTATTTGCTGCTTTCCTTCCACTTTTCCACAGCAGTGAGACCCTGGAGTAACATTCCCATTGTTGATAAGGACAGAAATCCCTCATTATTTTTAAGATTGTTGTATGATGCCTGCAGGAAGGTGACAAAGAACACAGTTTTTGCAGACAGGCATGATACTACTTTGCCCATTTTTTGTCATGAGCCAAAAGCTCATCACCTGTCACGTTCATGCAGCCATCAGTGTGGCAGGGACTGTTCCAAGCCAAGCAGGCTTCTTAGTTCAAGGACACTCCTGGCCACTACTGGTGGGCCTACAGTGGCCACGCAGGTACCAGATTACAGAGAGCATTTTTGGAGTACCCTTATGTCTACATGTAGAATGCCATGATGTGTTATTTGCAAAAAAATATAGGGATCAAATGGTCTCATCATTTCTATTACTAGACTTTGGAGAGGTTTAAAACAGCATATCACCAATAGTATTTGTTCTTTCCTTTCTCTTTTTTGTAACAGAGCAAAAGGCAGAGTTTTCTGTCTTCCTTCATCCTCTTTCTACTCCTCTGGTGCCACAGCAGTTCTGAAGTGTGTCACCCTCTTTGCCAGACGACAGGAGGCGGATCTGGCAGAACAACTATAATCAGTCCCAGTCCTGCCCAAATACAAAGGCTGCACATGAAGCAATGCTGTGCTCCCCACATCTTCTGGGTCAGGGCATTTGGAAGAAAGGAGCAGTTCTGGTCTGGTGTCATGGGAAGAAACACATATTTCTTTAAACACTACACAAAATAAAAGACAAGTTTTACTGCTCATGCTGTTCTGTACCAACTATGCCATAGCAGATGGGACTCCAGTTTCTGGTTGAAAGTCTGAAAATAAAGTACCCTAAGTCATGGTATAGAAATAAAGAATAGGAAAAAAAATAGATTTGGGTGACCTTAAAGAAACAATTTTCAGTGTTCTTCCTAAAGTAAGGAAGATTGCATTTGAGATTAAATATTTTCTCTAATTTTCAGGATATTTACCTGTGATACATATAGGGGAGGTGGTAAGAGAGAGGAAGAGACCAAATTAATCTCAAAACACCATTTGACACATAAAAGCCAGGAAGTTTTATTTAGGTCCTAGCGCGCTAATGTCTGGAACTAATGAAATTTGGCTTCCAAATGATTAATGACTGATGACTAAGGCAACGAGGTATTAATTCCCCTTAAAATGTTTCCCTCCTTTAGGACATGCATCCTGTTTTCTCTGTGTATGGAGCTTCAGATACTTTACACAAACTGAATATTTACTTCAGCACTTTTTCAAATTAGGCTTGTACAGGTTTTTCCTTGTCTACACAGCTCCCTAGTATGTTAAAATATAACAACTGAGATTTCCGCAACATTTTCTATCTGAAATACACAAATTCAGATCCAGGTTTATGGTGGGAGAAGAACCAGGTAAAAATAAGTTTAAAAAAATTGCAATTTGGCATAGTAGTTGGGGAGGAGGGAAGGTGTGGAAGGCTAAACTGCTTATGAAATTCAGCATACATTGACATATTGCTTATTTATAGATGCATAAATAAGAGTAATTTTTTAATTTGAAAAATTCCACATAGCTCTACTTGTGATTAAGCAATTTCCAGAACAGACCCCATTCTTGGTCCTTTACCCAGCACTGCTGTAGCTTCTCTTAGTATGCCAAGTGTCAGGCACCACAGACTTCATATCCTGTGACCAAACTGTGGCATGGTTTTGCATAAGATTCTTTACAACGGAAAAATAACTCAAATAGCATGTTTTGTCAGAAATGGGTATTGAGCACCCCACAGAGAGTATGTCTAATCTGAAGATTTCTCCACAGGCACTCTCCTTTTACACACCAGTAACATCTGTGATGGAAATGAGTAAACTGCTACTTTTAGGTGGAGAAAATGAGAGGGAAAAGTGAACCCACAAGGCAGTTTCACTAGTCGAAAGGTAAATGGATGTATATATGCTTCGCAAACCTTATTTTTAAATGATCATTGAGCTTGTTAATGCCTTGTACTCCTAACTGGAAGCAGACATATGAAAGAATTTAAACGTTTGGGGAGTTTCTGAGTATCATTTCTGCCATCGTTAACACTGCTGGCAAGGTTGTTCTGATGCGAGGACATTGTAATCCTGGATATAAATGTCAATACTTCAGATTAATTTGATTTGTTGGGAATAGCACCATCTGGACAACTCTTAAGGTGAGCTTGTCCCCTGGCAAGCTTTAGTTCACAAACATTTTCTTTTCTTCTTCTATGTCAATTGTTTTTTCCAGGTACATAAAGCAAATGCATTCCTTTCTTTTGTTCTCTTTCATATCATCCCACAGACTAGCAACATGTCAAGGTTGCTGCGTCCTGCAAAGATAGTGAAAAGTTAATCTATTTCTTGTCAGGAAAAGTGTGATAGCTGTGAGGGATGCCAGTTTCTACCCCCTTCACAGGCACAGGTGTTGGTATTCTCTTTAAGTTGGACTACCCTCCTTCCTCTTCCCTCCGGCAGACACCTCTCGCCCCAGGGCCACTTCCAACCGCTGCTGCAAGTATCTCCTTGTTCAATCTGTTTCTCTGCCACTAAATTAAATTCTGCTTGTTGATTAAGTGTAAAATTAAATACAATCTGTAGTAAATAATTCCTCTGTCACTAGCCCATTCTTTTTTTTTTTCCCAGGCATACTGAAATAAAAAGCAATCTTACCACTGAAATTGGAGAGGGTCCCTTACACCTAGCTTTGTGTTATTATCTCTATCATGGGAACTGGAATTTCTGTAGAATTTAACTCTATAAATTTTTGGATTGTTGGATTTTTCTGTTACAGAGGAACCAATGAATGTCTGAACTATGAACCACAGACCCAGCTAGGTTGGTATCTGACTGCTGCAGATGTGTGCTGGAAAATTATTGCAGCTGAGTTGAGCCAAGCAAAGATCTGTATATATTAATACATGCTGATTAAATAAATATTTTTTCAGTGACTTTTTACGTTACATAGGCAATCTGGTCTCTTCAAAGTTCCAGGAAACACTAATCATGAAGGTGCTGTAAGAGTCTTTATTAACAATTTAATTTCTTTAGGGTATTTAATTCAGAGCCTTTTAATACTGGGTTTGACCTTTCTTTTCCTGCAAAGTTATTTAATACTGCTCCTAAAACTGATTTTTGGGACACTGCACTTTTAACCTTTTTTTTTTTTTTTTTCCCCTGGCTGTCAAAGGCAGCTTATTCTCATTCTTTGATTCCAGAAGCCATCTTGGAGTTCACAGACAAAAGTCTCAAATTTTTAGAAGTAATACTCTCTGGTTTATTAATGTACATACTTAAGCCTCAGTCTGCCTAGAGAAATAGAGTTAATTAAACATACAAACAAAATTACCTACCATTTGACATTCCCTGTGCCTGATGTTTAAATGAAGTCATGTAAATTTAAGCTGTAGTGAAAAGTCTATTTATGTATTAAATAGAAAAAAAAAATACATTTCCTTTAGATCTCTTTCAAATAAATTCATGGTTTAAAACATCCTGCAAAAATTGTAGTTAAGCAACAAAACATAGGCATTTTATACTACCCTGTACTGGCCTTCGTACAAAGAATTTTGTTTAGCAAATGAGGTTCTGTTTCCTCTTACGTTATAATATACTGTGGAAAGGAAAAAAAAAAAAGTTAATATTCAAATAGACAGAGAAATGTTAAAAAAAATATTTCTGTTTTTTATACATCAAGGTGTGCTGAGACTGTTTTATCTCTCCTGTATTTTGATATGAGTTCTGCCTCCTGGTTCATCATTCTGCTGGCAAGTAACAAGCTGGACACCCCTAAATCCAGGACCAGGTCCCAAGCCAGGAGCCAGATCAGAAGCTAAATACATCAGTACATCAGAGTGCCAAGGCTTCCCCTCCCACCTCCTGCTCCTCCCTATCCCTCTCCGCCTCCAAAGTGTGATCCCCTGGTTTCCTCCAGAAGCGAGGTACCCCAGGGCGCACCCCAGCCTGGGCTCTAGGGCAATTCTCAGCTTCCAGTTACATTTTTGTTCTGCTGCACTGCTGTACCATGCTCTTTAGGGTCCAATTATTATTCCTTAAACCTTCAAGCAGCAAAGCTCTGGAATCATCTTTATTTCCAAATGCAGACAAGCATCTCTCTATTTACCTCCCTCCTTTCATACAGTGAAATGTGCCCCTTTTATTACAAATAAATGCAAATATTTATTAGCAGCGTGTGCAGCCATTATTATTGTTTTCCTGATTAATGCTGTCTCTGAGGCAATGGCATATGAAATATTGCTTATAGCATCCCCAAGTAGAAGTAAAACTGCTCTTAAAATGTTCTTTGCAGAGTTTAATACAAAGAATGAAAATAAATAATCTCAGGCTCTTGCCAGGATCTGCCCATTTTAAACTTTTCAATGGCACAAATCATCATTAATGGAGCACTTAACACTACACTCCTGACAGTACAGTATAAAAATTACTGCAGTCATCCAAAGGATAAGAAGAAACATGGCAGATAACTTCTGGAAGGGAAAGATTTACACTCTTTTAACAAAACTTTATGGGTTCAAGTTTACATTAGAATAAAGAAGGGGGGCAATGTTTATATCTTAAAAGCTTTTGGGGGATATATTTGGAAGGAAATTGTATTTTCTTTCCCAAATGAATGGAAAAAAAGACCAAGAGAGCAAGGTCTCAGCAGTAGTGAAATCTGGTTTGCACCATCAGCTATTTTGATATAAAATACTGTGGCTGGAGTCATGGGACATAGAGATTCACACTATAATGCAGAATAAAGTAAATTCTATTATGCAAGTACCCTTGTTACATAGTTTTAGTCATAGTTTTTTCCAAAAATAGCTGATGGTAAGCTCAACAGCTTGTATCTAATGCTTGATTTCTTTCCTGTTCATTTGTAAAAGCATAATACAATGCTCTTTTTATTAAATTATGCATAGAAAATAATCTCAAGTTCCTATGCCTGTGAAACATGGATCAGGATGAAGAGTCCTGTTTGTCATACAGGACATGAGAGTCTTGAAAAAAGTCTGCAAAAAGCAAAAGGCTTCACCCACCCCCACTCGCACTCTGTGGTAGTATTTCTGTGGAGCTGGGATGGTGGCTGAGAAGGTCCCAATGATGGGACCCAGCACCTTGTGACACACAGTATTCAGTGCCATAAGAAAGGACCCTTCAGTCTGGACTGCTCCCTGGTGGGGAATAAGTTTTAAGCCAGGACCTGGCCAAAGGGGAGGAGGAAGAACTCTGTAGACAGTAATTAATGTTTGTCATCAGAGGACAGAGAGGTGTAGAAAAGGTGGAGGAAGCATTTAGGAAAACCAAAATAAACAAATGTAAAATTTCAATGCTACATTTCTCCTGCAATGATTTTGAACAGAACCAGCAGAAAAAAAGAGATCATCTTTGACTTTGTTTCATAATGCAGTAACTGGAAATAAAAGACTTGGATACTAGCATGCCTTCCAGCCAAAATAAAAAAAGAAAGAAACAAAACCAAGCCATACTTCGATAATGCTTCACACTATTCCGTCCAACCAGTGAATGCAGAAGCAGTTAACACATGAGAAATGAGAAACTCTGCAGAAGGCATTTGTTTGTGTTCCCTCATGGGAAGTGTTTAACGGAAAACCAAAGCAATATACTATACAGAGAGAGGAGTTTTGCTCTCCTGAGCTTATAAAGATAGCACTTATGTTCTGAAATGAAATTTGCCAGCTTATCAAGAGGAGCATTTACACTCCTTATTGAATGCAATAGATTGCAATCAATTCCTACTCAAAAGAAGGTGGCAATGTTAAACCCGTCTATTTTCTCAAGCTTGATCTACTTAATTGAAAATTTGGCATTTTGTCTTGATTTATTAACCAAAGTATTTCTAAATTTAGTCCTACTTTATTTTCTGTCCAAGTAACCATTCTGTTTAAACCCTGTTTGTTTTGTTTCACACTTTCTCAAAAGTTAGCATTATTCACTAACATATTGAGCTTATCCTTTGCAAAGAACAGATTGTCTTTGAAGAAGGACCACAGAGACCTTTAAAAAAAAAAACAAAAAACCTTCTCTGCTCTCTGTATTCTATATAGTAGTTCTCTAGAGCATCACAGATATTCCCAAATGTTTCTGTGGTGAAATAACAAATAGCAGCAAAAAAACTATAAAAAAACTGGAAGGTATTCATCAAGGATAGGCAAAGCTGACTTAAAATTAAATTCCTGTTGTTTTTAGGTCAATACTTTGCTGTTATCTGCACAATAGATTGTTTTAAGTGTCAAATTTATATTTTTTATTACAATATCCCAAACAGAAAAAAAAGCAGAATTAGTTTTGTGCCTAAGTTTCTAGAAAATGCATCATTAGAATGTCATGCAGAAGTGAAAGTATGTGTTGCTTTTCTTTGACCCATTAATTTTGCTCTCTATTCCAGAAGGGGTTGTGTTCCTAGAGTTTTTTTTTTTTTTTCCTTTAATTAGAATAATTTAGAGAAATTAATGTGTAAAACACATCCCATCTTAACAACTGTGCAATCATGTTCCAGAAATAAGGCTGTATTACTTTTGCCTCCTATTTTGCTATATAATGTTTTTATTTGATTCATTTTCTTCTAGGTTCCCCGACAGTTGCTGTGGGAAACCAAGAAAATCCTATGCTTCTGTTGAGTTGAATTTTGTCCCTGTGGCTATTAATTAATTATTTTTTTTTTTAAAACACAGGCCTAACATTTGCAAGCACAGAAGCTGAGGAAGATAGGAACTACTGGGTATGTGATAATTAGCATGAAGGACTGCTGGAAACATATTAGGTATCATGGGGAGAGATTTTAAAAGGCAAAAGCAGGAGTTAAGTGCCTTTGAATATTAGTGAGGAGTTGGTAGAAGAGCATCTGTATCTCTTTTGTATTGACATAATGATAGTGGGAAAGAATTAAAAATAGTTTTGTCACTAGACACTTGTTTTTTAAGTGGTCTTTAGTAACAGCCTCTTTATACAGAGAGGAGTTATTCTAAGGAGTCACCTCATTTTATCTTTCCCACAGATTAAAATAATGCACTTCACTCACCTGTCCAGTTAATCAACACAATTTGTTTGGACCTGAAAAAATAAGTTAAACCAAGTGAGTGCAAGTTTGACAGTTAGGGCAGTCCCCTCTAATCTTACTGACTTTCTCTTTTCCCCATGTTGAAGTTAACTTGTATCCCACCTGTTTCTGCATTCAATGTCCCCACAGCATAGTGTTTTGCGTGATGTGATGAAGGGAGTAACACAGGTGGGCAGACTGACTGCCCCAGTATTTCCATTGCCATGTCACCCTGACTCATGCCAGCCCTCACTGTGGTCAGTGGGACTTGCACGTGGATACGTATTTAAGGAGCCAGACCAGACTGAACACTGTGTGTGTCTGAAACGGTATACGAAAAGACATATAATACTTTGATTTTTTTTTGTCCTTTTCTTCGATGTGTGACAACTTGAGTGCACCCAGTGAATCTACAGAATACCTACTATGTAAAAAGCAGGCTATACAAACGGAGTACATGCTAGCATGCTGCCTGGAAGGTACTCAGGGACCACGATGCACCTGCATAAACAGCTTCCAATCAGCTACGGTAAATCTGGCAAATGCAAAAAGTCTTTACGAAATGAGGCTTGTCAAGCCCTGAAGGGAATATGAGTGTTTCTTTGCCTTGCTGCTCTGAACACCAGAGCAACGTTTCCACTACGGCTGAAGCAGCACTCGGGCACCTCGGCTGTCCTC
This sequence comes from Merops nubicus, assembly GCF_000691845.1. NCBI lineage: Eukaryota > Metazoa > Chordata > Aves > Coraciiformes > Meropidae > Merops > Merops nubicus. The sequence continues at coordinate 2,481 of NW_008596333.1, read as the reverse complement.
CCCAGGAGCAGGAGGCAGGGAGGAAGGGGCCACACTGTCACCTTTGGCCAGCAGCAAATGGTGTCACTGGGAACAGTGTGACTGTTCAGCACTCTGAGGTCCCACTCCACAACTCTCCAGCACACCGTGTCCTGGCTTGAATGAGAACAGAACTAATCCTATTCAGTGATTTCACTTTTCAGCTCAGTCTCTTCCAATTAACTGCACTTTCTGAACCTAACAGCAGATTTTCAAGGACAGTTACTACCAAGGATTGGTGTGCAGACCAAAGTCACTGCTAAATCCTGTGTGCCACATTTGGGGGGCAGAAAGTAAAGGCCACACCTGCATGGAGGAGCAGACAGGACAGCTGACCCTAAGCTGACTAGTGAGGTACTCCAATTCTGTGTATGTCATAGTCAGTATAAAGCTGAGGGAGCATGAGGATCAAGCCTCTCTTCTTCAGAGACTGTCATCTGAAGAGCACTCTGTCCATTCTGCCTTTGATCCAAATCTATGTTTTCCTAAATCCAGTTTCAGAATCCAGCTGCTGAATCCAGTTCCTGTCTGCTGCTGAGTCCAGGCTGGGGCTTCCCCAGTGCCTGCCCACAGCACCAGTGGTGGCAGTGACACAATTGCCGTGGAGGGGTAGAGGGATGGGTTTGATACAGGTTTTGTATAAATTTGTATATATTCCATTTTATTATTATTATTTTCACTAAAGCTGTTTTAGTTTTCATAAGTCTCTCTTCCTTATTCCCTTTCTCTTCCCCTTTGGGAAGGTTAATAGAGAGCTTCTGCCATTCATCTAGTGGCCAGCCCAACCCTGAACCTTGACACAACATCATAGCCACAGCTGCAAATGGTGGCCAGAGCCATTGTTGCTGCAACTGCACTGGCACACAGAGGCAAAAGAGAAGGCTGAAGTTTCACTTCTTTCTAGCCTGAACAAATGAAGTGCATGGTACAAGCTCCTGATTTAGTGGAGTTTCTATAACTGATGAGACATTATCTTTGTAAGTATTACATGACATTTTGAGCCCTTCTGTGGAAGGCAGTTTCCACCCGAAATGTTATTGCTATTTATTATTCTCCATCTAGTTTGAGGTGCAGTTTATACACAGAGAAAGCTATCTGTCTCATGGGAAATAGATGGCCACGGCTTACAGCTTTTGCTGAAAAAAGGTCATTAACACAATGACATTTGGGGAATCATTAGCAAAGGTGACAGGCACCCTTGACAGCCTGGGGAAGAGATTTTATACAGTTCATAAAGATCCTGCATTACCTTCTGTCCCAGAGACATGAGTCATGCTCTGCCTACCAGAGTGAGATTTAACTATCACTACTGTAAACACTGGTTTTGTGAAGACTTATTTTCAGTTTAAATTCTTGAAAGTATGCATATGTTGGCTAGTGAAACCTAACAAACGCAGAAATAAAAGCAAATTGAAATAACTAAACACACGGAAACCTGCCTGAGAAGATGTACACCTATGTGAGCTGAAAGCAGGACAAAGTAAGTCACCATCACATAGTGCAATGGATGCCACACTGCTCACTGCTGCTGCCAATGAGCACTGTGTGATGACCCCCTGCAGAAGCCCCTGTATAAAGACATGTATAAAGACACTGTATAAAGAAATGTAGTTTCTTCTGTGTATGAAATCCAAGACAAAAAAGAAAAACTGTACGGCACATTCACTGTTAAGAAAAACAAAGGAAAAGTCACAGAGAGAAAAATCTATATGCCTTTTTACTACTGACTTTTTAAATATCAATACTGAATTACAGAAAGGATCCTCAGTATGAGCATAGCTCTCTGGCTGCACCAATAATGTATCTCTAACTAAGCAATGCTCTAATTCAATAGAAAAGTTGAGGCAACAGAGCCATACTTTCTTCTCACTACAGAAACCTGACTGATGTCAAGTATGTAGCCTAATGTCCTTCTATAATCCAGCAGACTCCTGTGGATAAATGCCTTCTTTTCTATACTTAATATACTCTATACACTTCAGAGACTGTCACTATTTATGCACAGAAAAGGTAATGATTTAGACAGCAATTTCCAGCAAGCTTCTCACATGCAATTCTGTCAGTAATCTTCATCCTAGGATGAAGAAATATTTGCAATTATTATGAAGTTTTGGGAGGTCCACTGACATTTCCAAGACAGATTACAAAAAGAAGATCTACTCACTGTCTTTAGCATCCTTTTCATCTGACAGTGATATAATTCAATGCCTAGAATATCTGGGGGGTTAGATTATCCTACTAGTTTAGTTTAGTTTAGTTTAGTTTCATTTCGTTTAGTTTGTCTATTACAGTAATAGATGTTAGCTTCACAATCTGTGGATATACATAGGATGGCTGTATCTGGCCACCTTCACTCACAGCTCATCATCTTTTGTCTCAACAGTGAACACATCAAAGTTTCCTATTCAACCATCTCATTTTAGGAAACCCAGGTGTCTTCTTGTTGTGGTTTGAGGCTTGGAA
>NW_008596332.1:0-4413 GCF_000691845.1 Merops nubicus | reverse complement strand
AAAAAAAAAAAAAAAGAGGGAAGAAAATGGTCCCTTGACTCCAGAGGACAGCTTTAGAGGCCTGGGGAGGGTGGTTTGAATGATTGTTTTTGCTGGTGGAACCCGCCAGCATCCACACTGCTGCTGAAAGGGGTGAAAAGACTGCAGCCGATTTGGGGTGGTGGCAGAGGAGCCACCTAAAACGGGGCACATGATCTCCTTCCCCCCTCCCCTCGCCCAGCGTGTCTCCATCATCTGGGCTGTGGGCTCGCTGCGATTCCTCCGGCAGCCTCGCCGGGCACCATGGCACGGAACGAAACGGGCGTTTCCCCGACACAAAAACCCCGCTCCCGGTTGGAAACCCGAGCCTCGTTCCACCCCCCCACTCCCCGGACACATCCCGGCGTTCGTGCTGCGCCCAGCTCTTTGCTCAGTGGCTATTAATATGCAATAAAATTACAGCCCTACGACGCCAAAGGTAATTGCCGTAGATCGTTTAGAGCGGATCCAGCAATTCAGCTGCTGGAAACGGGTGCTCTGCGAGTCACCGTGCGCCTGGTACAATGCCCTCTACCACAATAAGCTGAAAGGAGACAGAAGTGGCTGGTGCTGGCTGCAATTAGTAATCCTAGAGGTGAAAAATAAACCAGTGGAGAAGCACAGAGCGGCAGGGTCCTAGGAAATGGAGGGATCGTTGCTGTCGGCGGCGATACAAATAACCCGACTCCCACAGACAGACAATTCTTATTTAAAGTACACGGTTAAATATCCGCTCCTTTCAGTGGGGACTTTCAGAAAGCCCTTGTTACAAAAGGCTGCAATTAATGTAGCAATTCCTGTACCACTCGAACGTGGACAAATACACAGAAAGCCAGGGGGGAGGTATTTGCTTTGGTATTATCCTGGCACCCCTGGAGTTCCTCTTTCCCCTGGGAAGCATCCCGTGGATGGATGGATGGAAGAATAGAGCAAGCGATGAACCACAACAGGGTGTGCTCCTGGTGCACACCTCAGGTGATCAGAGGCATTCAGCCAACCTGTTTGGCCAACGCACCTCCTGATGGGGATTACTTCTGGGGTGGTCTCCGAGAATCTTAGGATGGTTTGGGTTGGAAGGGACCTTTAAAATCCATCTAGTCCAACCCCCTGCAGGGAGCAGGGACATCTGCAGCTAGAGCAGGGTGCTCAGAGCCCCATCCAACCTCCCCTGGGATGGTTCCAGGGATGGGGCAGTGACCACCTCTCTGGGCACCCTGGGCCAGGGGCTCACCAACCTCAGCATCAAACGTTTCTTCCTTCTATGTTGCCTAAGTCTCCATCTTTTAGTTTCAAACCATCAACCCTTGCCTTGCTAAAAAGTCTGTCCCCATCTTTCTGATAGGCCCCTTTAAGTACCAAGAGACCACCAGAAGGTCTCCCTGGATCCTTCTCCTCTCAGCTGCCCCAGCCCAACTCTCTCCTGCTGGGCTCCCAGCAGAGGGGTTCCCCCCTCGGGGCATTGCTGGGGCTCCTCTGGCCCCGCTCCAGCAGGTCCCTGGCTCTGCTGTGCTGAGGACTCCAGAGCTGCCCCAGCACTGCAGGGGGGGCTCCCCAGAGCTGGCAGAGGGGCAGAATCCCCTCCCGGCCCTGCTGCCCTCGCGGCTGGGGGTGCAGCTCAAGATACAGTTTGGCCTTCTGGGCTGTGAGCACACATTGCTGGCTCGTGTCCAGCTGCTCCTCCATCTACTTTTAATTCCTTTATTTGAGATATCCCCAAACTCTGCCCTACAAGTTGCACCCAAAAGCACAAAGACTGGCAGAAAGTGCTCATGAAAGGCACTACACTGAAGCGTGCTACAGCTGGAGAATGGAGAAGGACCAGTCCTTGGTTTTGAAGTGTTTCTTTCAGCCTTCTCCACTGTGGACCCAAGTTGATCTTCCAAAATGTGTGTCAAAACTGTGCACTGAAAAGGAGAGGATCTCACCTGGCTGCTGCACATCACCATCCCTTCCCTCCCAAGCAGGGAGCCCAGCTAAGGGCAAGAACTGGGACACGAAAGCAGCACTCACTGGTGCCTTCACTGGACTGCAACTCACCTGCCTGAGTAGGAAAGGGGGTGAGGGAAGTCAATGATTGAAAACCCAACTTACCCCAGCCACCAGACACAATGAGCATGGAGAACAGGCACACGCCCACAGCTTGTCTCCCAGTGTTGGGGTACTGGAGTGTCTTCAGAGCTGGAGGCACCAAAGCTAGACGTCAGACCTGTGAGGAGATAAAAATGAATCCAAGCTGTAGACCTGGCAGTTCATTCCTCTCTCCTGCGTGGCTTGGGGCAAGTCAATAAATGCTAAAAGGTGCCAGCTGTAGCAACATCGAAGGAAATACTCAAGAAAAAACCACCCCCAGTACTGCCCCAGTTTCATGCAAGCTGGTATTTCCATTCAGAGTGGTGAGCAGCATGTGCAAGGAGGTGAAATTGCCTCCCTTTGTCGAGCAGTCACCTCAGACCTCCTTCAGGGCAGGTATGAATCTGAGAGAACATGCATCCTACAACCCCTCTTTCAGGGCTTCTCTTTGAAGACAGAAAAATCCCCATCACTGCACAATCACATCTAAGGGAAGGGACCCGTGGCCACGGTGTGCTGCTGCTACCTGTGCTGATTTGCAAACACACACAGGGACAACTGTCTCTTTAAGCCTCATGGAAGTAGCACAAGCTGAGTATTTAAGCAGAATCAGGATTTCAGAAACTTTTCAGACCTCTGACAACTTTCCCTGTCTGTTTTACAGTCAGACTTAGGGGGTAAGTGGGAAAAAAAAAAATACACGAGAGTTTTTTTTCCTCAAATATTTATTAAATTAAAAAGGGCGACTGGAGCATCTCTGTGCTGAGGAAAGGCTGAGAGCCCTGGGAGGAGTTTAGCTGGAGAAAAGAAGACTCAGAGGGGATCTGATCAAGGGCAGGGGGCAAGAGGCTGGGGCCAAAATCTTGTCAGTGGTGCCCAGTGACAGGACAAGGGGCAACGGGCACAAACTGGAACCCAGGAGGTTCCATCTGAATAGGAGGAGAAAATTCTTTCCTTTGAGAGTGCCAGAGCCCTGGAGCAGCTGCCCAGAGAGGCTGTGGAGTCTCCTGCTCTGGAGAGATCCCAAACCCACCTGGCTGTGACCCTGGGCACCCTGCTGTGGGTGAGCTGCTGGAGCAGGGGGGGCTGGATGAGATGATCTCCAGAGGTCCCCTCCCATCCCAACCATTCTGTGATTCTGTGATAAAGCATTTAATTAACCCCCAAGGGCATGCTTTTTAGGACTCTGGTCTTGAAAGCAACAGGACCACCCTACAGCAGTGCCACATACATCCCCTGTCCATACACAACGCTCCAACAGGCAACACCAAACTCTTCCACTCAAGATATTTCGAGATATCTCAAGATACAACAGATGATATTACACCCAGCATAGAATCATAGAATCATAGAATGTTTTCCAACTACGTTCTCCCCATTTCACTTGGAACTGAAGAAAGCCTTAGCTGACTCCTCCAAAAGCAGCAGCAGGTTGGAAGCCTGTGACGCTGGACGAACACTGAGACCTTCCTGCAGTCACAGGAGGTGCCTGTCACAGGAGCCACGCGGTGTTACGACATTAATAAAGGCTCACATCACTGGCTCCACATTTTTTCTGCCTCGAAGTCATTTTTCAGTGAGACAAAAGCCAGCCCATAAAGTCTATTGTGTTTTGGAGGGACAGAATTATTCAGATCGAGGCACGACGATGTGATAAGATGACTTTTGATGGATTTCATCATAATCTTCTGTAAAAGAGATCAGTCTTCTGGTTTTTTTATTATTATTTTTAAACCTTTTTTTTTTTCCCTTTCCATTTTTACATTCTATGCGTTACAAACAAATTAATCACACACAATTTGCAGATGGACCTAAAAATATTGTGCTTCTATTTAAAATGGCACTTTATGGTATGTAAATATATCCAGATTGCTCTAGTTTCAAACAACTTCTTAGGGAGGGTTGAAATATTTATTCCAGCTACGACACCACAAGTAAAGGAAAATTAACCAAATGATTTGAGTACAGCTTGTACTGATGGCTCAGATTTGATGAAAAAAAATGAAGCTTTGTGCTCTTGCCACTGAAGTCGGTGAGAATTGTGCAATGGACTTCATTAGGATTAAGATCAGCTACCCAAATCTAAGACTCTCTCTTTGGAGGAAGATCAATGAACAACCCTTTAAAAATATAATCTGTTGCTAGAGGGGCTGAGGAAGGTGCTTTTTCCCCACTAAAAGCAAAGCATCATTTCTTTGTGTTTGACATTTCAAATCCCCTCTTAGTTTCTTTTAGAAATCCCAAAGTGTTTGATGTGCCATATCTGTGTACCTTGAAAAGGCTATTCCAGTGTGGAGTTCTTCACCCCACCAAACAAAAAAATAA
>NW_008596331.1:0-1167 GCF_000691845.1 Merops nubicus | reverse complement strand
CCACGATGGCTGCCCCCGCGGGTCACGGGCGAGACGCGTGGGGCTTGCAGCAGCCTCCCCTCTGGCTGTTGGTGGGCCCCGGTGGTTCCCCAGCCACCCGCTGACGCTGCTGGTTGAGGCACAGCTTTTGAAAAGCCTTTTAAGGGTGTAGGAGATTGCAAAGTGCTGTCTCTGGGGGATACAGCCTTTGTAGGCTGTTAGTGTGCTTTTACGTGGCTTTTGGGCAAAAATGGAGAACTTTGGCCTGAGTAACGTGTGTCACCAGCCACCTGGTATGCAATGCTGCTGAAAACTAGTTTAGATAATATCTGAAAACTAAGATACTGACAATGTTAGCATGGGAGTATTTTTCTTATTAATTTTGAAGAACATGGCAATTTCAGAAAGATATAAGGAAACAATACTATGATTTCAATCGTTGGAGTCTTCTATGGAGCTTTGCAGGACATGAGCATCAACGTTTTGTTGTGTACCTGGAGCGGGTTCTATGCTGGTATGGTAGCAGGGGTTATGTAGTAGGAGGCTGATAGTTTAACTCGGTCAAAATTACTGTGACTTGCCAAAGGAGTTTCATTCAGGGGAAAAAACCTGAATGGAAAAAAGAACCCAATTTTGAAGCAGCAGCTTGCAGGCCTGTGGAGCCAGTTGCTGCTCATCAGGACAGGAGACTGAGCCCACATGGGCTTGTCACATGTCACTGACACACCAAAGTAAATTCCTTTTGTGACTTTGCTTCTTTTCCCTTCTGCGTTCTCCTCTCACTGCATTTGCACACACCGCCGTTCATTTTGTTATGCCCAATAGCCCCTTGGAAGTAAAGGAGTAAGGTTCGTGTTGTTACAACATTGATTTGGAGCAGGAGCTCAGGTGTTGGCCACCCCCATTGCAGGGGAGTGTCGTAAGTGCCTGGATTCATGCTTTTTCACCCAGGGAATATATATTTGTGCAAAACAGAACAGGTCCAGCTGGGATACCAACAGCTTTCCTCTGGGTTATCCATAGCCTTGTTGGTTAATACGCTTACTGAGTTGCTAACGAGCTCTGTATGACAAACTCATCAGCGCTCTCGCAGCGCGGGTCTGTGAGTGGGGGGCTGCGGGGCGGAAGCTGGGAGAGGAGCGGGGCGCTTGCAGCGGGGGTGGGGGTGCCGCAGAGGCGGGGTGCCCG
>NW_008596330.1:11639-16349 GCF_000691845.1 Merops nubicus | reverse complement strand
GGCAAGCGCTGCCGGGCGCTCTGCAGCAGCACTAGGCCGCCTGCGGTTACGGCCACGGGGCTATTTTGGGTTTATGCACAGAGGTTTACTACCACCTTATAAAAGAAGGATTTCCAGAAGGCAAATGGACCGATGTCTCAAAATAGAGTGTTTACATTAACGCTTGGCAAGCAAAGCCCTGCAAACATAGATGAATAGAGATAAGCTATAAAAACACCATGGACATTTACTTGCTGGAATAGTAGCTTGTAATCCAATTTCAAGTCCTTCTGCCAAGTGTTACACACAACATCCTTGTGTGCGACGATTTGAGCCCTCGTCCCCCACCGCCCCTCAGCGAAGATTAGCCAAGGCAAAGAAACGGCAATTCAGAGAGAACGCTCCATTGAAAGGGGAAGTTACGACCCGGGCACGCTGCACCCACTGTCCTTCCATTTGTGGAAGCACTGAAAGATCAGAAAGGACAACACACAGCACCCGAGCGGCAGACGGGGACGCCGCAGCAAGGGCGGGAAAACAAACTTCTCCACACCTTTCAGCTGCTAGTGGAGGACAAAGAGGCTTTCCCAACATCTGAAGGGCTCACTAGAGCCTCACTGGTGGAATTACTGCCTTGTAATTAAACTCCCAAATTAAACGTGTGTTTCACGGTCAACACACGAAGAGCAAAGTGGCGTGAAGTTAAGATGAGCTGAGCCAGCTGACCTGAGATGAACGGCAGAAGGCAGCTGGCACAGTGGTCACCAGCCAAGAGCAGGGCCACGCCAGACCTCCATGCTTCTGAAAACCATTTTAATGGCCGTGAATATGCTGGGGTTTGGTGGTTTTAACCGATGAAGTTATACTTATAAAGCTTCTATCTAATCCCATCTGATGCACGAGAAGAATTCTTCCATTTGACTTTAGTTTGACACCATGTAGGGAAGATCCATAATTCAGTTAATCACTCATCATATAAACAAAGAAACCTCTTGAGAAGCAGAGAGCAACACGTACATGTATTTGCAATGCATAAGAGGATATTTTTTTTTTAAATGGTAACAATGCGATCTATTCAGTGTGAAGAGTCTGTGAGGCCAATTAAATACTTTGGTTCCATAATTATAATTGCAGTAATGAATGGAAAGGAGCATTACGGCTTGCACAATGCAGTTCCTATTCAACGCCATTCAGTGATTCAGTTCTTGTCTGCTTTCAACTAACCTTTTGTGTCTCTTCGTATCAGATCTTGCAGATTACTTTGAGTACAATAAAAATATCCCCAAATATCCCAGGTAATGTAATACATTAAGCATCCTTTGATTATGCCTACATGCAATCTGCAGAAAGGATTATGCACTAAATGGATAACATTCACATTTATTAATTTCAGACCTTAATGAAAATTCGGAGGGGCTCAAGGCTGTCCTCTGGCAAGCCCACGATGGCAGGGGAAAGTCGAAACCCAACATTCTGGGGGGATTTTGAGATCTTCTCCCCCTTTGAAAAAGCTCTTCGTGATCACCCCTCACCTGGGAAGGCAGTTTGAGTGGAGAACTCCTCTACCTCATTTACTTCTCTGCAGCTTACCAGCAGCTTTTATCCCCTGGGTGTCTGCAGAAATCAGCCTGAGGGCATCAAAGAGTTACTTCTCCCAAAGAAGTTAACCCAAAACTACTCCGTTTCCACTTAGGAAAGCAAGATGTACCTTTTCTTTAGTTGGTTGATTGGTTTGGGGGTTTTCTCAAGTATTCCTATGGGTTCCCCTAATCTCTATGCTTAGACTTTGCTGCATTCAATGTATTTTGAGGACAAACCACCATACTTTCAGGAAACAGCTTCCGAGTATTTCCAAATCCACCAGAGGGGAAGTAGATTTTTTTTTTTCCTCCCCAGAGAACGACTACATTTGGTAAGCCTTTCCCAGGAGCTCTCACAGCTAAGCTGTAGTATTTGGCATACAAACATATTTTTACACATTTGACGCCCCCCTCCCAACTGCAATCCCCCAGCAGCTGGGCTACGGGTGTCGGATGGGAATTAGGCACCATAAAAATACCAAGGAAACTAGTCCTCTCCCTTTTTATATCATTCTCAGGCTCGGTAGGGAGAAAACTCTCCTCTTCCCTAGAAGAACTCTCCTTCCTCCAGCAGGAGCCGTGACTGTGTCTCTCTGGAAGGGGCCGGCGAGCAGACGGCTCAGCACCCCCGAGCGCCGCGTCGCACCAGGCTCTGCGCGAGGACAAAAGCCATCGACACGCCACCCCCCCATCTGGGGAGCAGGGGGCAGAAGGGAAATGGAAGAGATATTTAGGTTTCTCTGGTTTACTTTAAAAATATATTCAACCAGACACAATTTACTGAAAGGATTGCTTCCTCCCTCCCCCCGACGGCCATGAATCTCTTTAGAGGGAACATTACATTACACCCATAATAGGTTTATGCAGCGTAGCGCATATTTGATATGTTAGTCATGTCTCCAAAGCATTCTTTCCTACATTTCCTAAGCCTCAGAGAAGCTCGTTTTCCCTGAAAGAGAAAAGGGTTAACGCCGGGCCAGAGCTACACATGCACTAATTTCCCCATTTGTCTTGAGGAAATGAAAACTAGAGATTTAAGCAAATCCAGTTTTATGAATTCAAAACTTCAGATGCTACTTGCAAGACAGCAAAGCAACATCCTTCATAGACTCACCGAGAAAGGAAAAGTCAATTTTATTGATGGTAGGCCCTAAAAGGCAGATCCTAATCTGGGGGAGTAAAAAACATCTCCTCTATGTACAACAAATGGGACCTAGAGTACTAGGCACTACAGTGATTTATTACGAACCCAAGGAGACAACGAAATCCGCCTCCTTCCTTAGGATTAAAAGCAAGATGCTTCTGGCCTGTCGCCGCTCATCAGAATCTGCTCTGAAGTTCTGATCGCCTTTGCCAAGCCAAGCCCTGTGCATTGTGGCACAAGGAATTCATGAGCTGGCCCTCTGACAGCATTTCTGCTTTCTTGTCTCATGGCTACAGATCAATACGACAGGCACAAGGCAGCACACTCAGCCCTGGCAGCAGCTCGGGCTGGAACACCGAGTTTCGTCCCCAGCTTTGCCAGGGCTCCTTTGGACAACAGCAGCCAACTCGCACCTCCGTTCATCTAAGGCCATGAGGAAACAGCTTTTCAAAAGCCTTCTCAAATCACTGCCTACCTCCAGAACTTCAGCCGAGCACCACACCAACCTGAGCACACCTTACAGTTCCCTGCACCTACAGCTGGTTTTATTTCTCTTCCTTATTTTTCAGAAAAAGACGAAAAGAGGCCTCCCCACCCTCGGATGGCTCACGAAAGGTCAAAAGGAACTCTGCTAAGATCACCAATTACTCAGCTTTCACACCTACCACCTTCTAACGAAGGCGGCCCCCAGTTTGTCATGTGGAGTTTAAGGAGAGCCACCAGCAGCCACGTGCCGTGGTGCATCTGCCTGTAATTAACACGGCCGCGCTGAAACCCCAGCGCTGCCACAGGCTGGTCGGGGACCGCGTGCGCGGCCACGTTAGTTGACATTTCCTGTTGACTGAATTAGAGCATCTTTTAATGAGGCTCACTTCAAAATCATTTTAAATCCATTTGCTCATGTCAACATCAATGTACTTGGCATTATCTACCAATTAGTAAACCGGAAAGTATTCTTTAGATAATCTAAAATCTCAGTAAAATATTCAACGTGTCATTCATTTACTACAAACTGCCCTATAAAAACAAATTACTGGAACCAGCTGTCACAAAGCAACAAGTGTCTAAGGACAGAGGGGTTTTTAAACCCAGGCCTTTCAGAACACATCTAAGGCGTTCCGTGCTAATACCAACATCACATCTTCACCTCCTGCAGAAATCGGTCACTTCAAAGGCTGCCCACGCCCCAGAGGAGCGGGTGAAGCAGTGACAGGCGTTTCTGCCATCAGGGGGTAGGACAGATCGCGCTGTCTCGGAGCGCAGGAGGATGTCAGAGGCGAGGGCTGGGAAGGGGTTCGTCCTTCTGAGGGGTCCAAGGTCCAGGCATTCATCGTCCAGCCCCGCGGGAGCATCCCGGCACCAAAGACGCCATATCATGAAGGAGAGGCTGCGAAGGAGGCACCTTCTCAGGTGTGTCCAGTTCGGGAAGCCTCGCCTGCCTTTCCAGGCTCATTTGAGACTGCCAGATTAAGCAATGGGAAGGTATTTTCCACTAGATGAGGCTGGCAGGGATCTTGAAGGCTCTCTGCTTCCCAGCCAAGCCCTGCAAAGCAGTGCCAGGGCTGCAGCTTGGGTAGGGCGTGCTGCCAGCCCCACACCAGCCCGGCCGAGGACTCCTCGAGAAGGGTTCCTCCCCCAGCAGCCCCCCCCAGCTCCCCTAACGCCCATGCAGCCCACGGGCTTGGCAGGGTGAAGATGGAAGATCGCTCCCCTGCCACCGCATCGGCATCTCCGCTGCCAGAGCCACCCCCACACAGCCCACACACCCCCCCAGCTCCCTGCCAGCGGCGGGGCCATGAGCACCAGGAAATTCCAATTAGAGACTCTGCATGCCTTTGCAAAAACACGGCAAGAACGTTTGGATTTCTTTGTTACTCACAGAAGAAAAAAGCCTCCGTTTCCCCTAAATTTTGCAAGTGAAGGAAGGGTGGTTTGGAGGGTGGCTGTAGGGTTTTTTTTATCTCTGGAGTGTGGCAGAGCAGTAAATCTTGCATTATGCTTTGAAGA
>NW_008596330.1:1815-11628 GCF_000691845.1 Merops nubicus | reverse complement strand
GTCAGGTTGGGCCTTCATTTTGGGCTCAGATTAGACTCCTGCAGCAATGAATCTTCCATCACAGGGGCCATTACCAACACAGTTTTCCTTCACTCTGGACTGCTTTATCCCTGATTGTATTATCAAACTTATCTCCAACCTTCCCTCAGCTGCAGTGGGCTCAGCAGACCCACAGGCTTTTTAGATATTAATCTACCAGAGAAGCCATAAGCTCAAAGAGCAGGAGCTGCCAGGGCAGGGCAAGCCATTCTACACAACCCACCATTAAAACAGGGCAGCACTCTTCAGCATTATTTGTCCCTTTGCTGATCAATTTGATAAAATTGTCCAACGTAAATAATGCTGTATTTTGACAGTTCTTCCACTTAAGTCCCCCAAATCCCTTAGGAATCCCTCCTATGCAGTTGATAGGACCACCCTAAAGACAACAGCCTCAGGGCTGTGCTTGAGCATCAATGCTCCTGCAAAAACCCCAACTACAGCCCAGCCTGAGGGACCCTGAGGGGGAAATGCAGGTGGTCCAGGCAAAGCTGCAGCCCAAGAGTCCCTCCTGGCCCAATTAGCACTCTCACATCAGGTACCGATTAAGCAGCCAGCGGGAAAGCCGAGTGACTCTTGTGACAAGGGTCATACCTCAAGAACACTGAAGTGTTTGCCTTGGATCCAGGCTGATTGAGCCAGCCACAGCAATCTGCCACAGCAAATTAATGGCACAACAGCCCAGCAGTTCTGTAGCAGCCAGAGGAGGAACGCAGGCGCAGGCTCGAGACGCGCTGCGGTAGACGGGGAGACATCCAGCCTGTCGGATCACACCCCGCGATCCGGAGGGTCTCAAAGCACTGTATGCAAACTGGGGTGATTTAAAGGCGTATATAAAATCCAAGTAAAATAGTACATGAATATGGAAAAATGCTCAAATGCTAAGTTAAATGACAATTTTCAAAACACACTGCGGCGATCCGATCGTAACAAACCAGTCCCATGAAATACCATATCTATCATCAACTTTTTAATTACCAATTGATCAACATGTAGACAGTGTAATAGCTTTCAGCTTTTAATTACTGAACTATCAAAATTCCAACCAAAAAAGGAACCTCCAGAGATGAAACTGTAATGCTTGATTATTCATTGCTACATAATGAATGATTTGTTTTTAAACAAGATGTCAAGTTCCTCATGTAATCCATCTGGATGCGTGACTCTGCAAAGCTCGCACTGCCCATACTAAGTACACACGGTTCCTCCTCTCCCTTTCCTCCTGACCACAGAAGTGAAGATTATTTCTTTTTTCCTTTTGCCCCCCGTAAGGTAAAACAGTCCTGAATCAAGGGGCTGAAAGGCAAACAAACTGCCAGAACATGCTGTGGATCCAGACAAGCCCCTCATCTCCCACCAAAGGGACAGGTTTTGGCTGGGAGGGAAGAGACATTCCTTCCAACTCCTCTGTACTCCCAACGAAGCAGCTCCCGATGGAGAAGTACATCCACAGAGCAGTGGGCATAGAAGCACTGCCTCTCGTTTCACACATACAGTGCTGTTAAAAACCTGTGCCACAAGAACTGGGACACAGCTCCCAGGTTTTGTTTATGAAGCCGTGGCAAGATACACAAGACTTTAAACCTTAGTATTACACAGAAAAGTCCACTGGGCCAAGGAGATATTTTTTTTATCTGTGCCCTAAATACAGCATTGAGTGCAGCTTATAAACTTTGGCTATTTAGGAGCATGAAGATTTCAAGCCACTGCCTGCAGGTCCAGGGTTTCCATCTCCCCTGAAGCAGCAACATAAATCCATGCGAGGTGGGAACCATGACCATCACTTGGAACCCAGTCCCTGCTTCTAGCAAGCTGAGGGAGGGTCCGGGTTGTGCAAAACCAGTCACACCCATTCTCTCCCTCCACACACAACACGACCCGCTTCACCTTCCCTGTGTGTCTTTTCACATCAAAACCATTCCCACCTTCACTTACCTAAAAAAATCACATTACAGCCCCCCACACATTTTAATTTCCATTGGTCCAGTGTGCAAGCACCGAGGATTTTCAGCAGCATGAACATGTGCCTGAAGGCTCCAGAGAGCCCTTGACAACCTGCACCCCCTGGAGAGGATTTTGCCAAATCCAGGCTTTTTGCATTTGGAGAGTCGCTTCCCAGAAATATTTGTTTGCAAGTGCAAGGGATCTGGGCAGGTATGTAAGGCATTCTGGACGCAGTGCTATTAAAGGATGGTAGTTCCAGCAGAGAGTATTAGTCAATTAATAAGAAACTAGCGGCAAATAATGCATTTGTTCCTTCGGTGCCAGTGGCAACGATTAACATCACTCATCCCGAGCCCCTTGGGTATAACCTTACAGTTCTTCCCTACGCATATCATCCCCAAATAGTTATTCCACATAATGGCATCTGTTCCCAAGAAACATAAAAAATGGGTAATAAGAACCTTTTGTTTCTCCTTCATTCCAGCCTTGGAATCCCAGCTGTCACCAGTTTCTCTCCCCATAAACTCCCCCACTCCCCACACCAAGGGTTTGATTCCCCCACCAGAAAGCACAAGCTCCTTCCGTGCTCTTCCCCTGGAAGCTGCTCGTATGCACAGCTTGTGCACATTTCCACAGAAGAAATTCAGTAATCAGTCCAGTAGCTGTAAGCACTTATGACAACAATATCTATCAACACTTACCATATTTACAACTAAATCATGTAAATACAAGTCAGCTCTCCTCTGCATGCTGATACTCTGGACAAACGAAGGCTGAAAAAAGCCACTCCAAGAGGAGACTGAACGCACAGAAGCACCATAGGTGAGAGACAAATAGTCCAAAGTGCCTGGGGGCCGGGGCTGCTGGCTGTGCCCTCCCCAGCTGGGGCTGCTGGCTGTGCCCTCCCCAGCCGGGGCCACCGCGCCCGCTCTGCGCCGCACGAGCACCGATTCACGCACAGCGCTTCCCGGAGCTCGGCTCCTCTTCCGCAGGACCCAGACGTTTTCCAGAAAAATAGGGATGAGCCGCTTCAGTAGCTACTCTCTACCTGCCTTTGGATTCCTTATAAATCCTAGGAACCAATCTGAAGTGAATAGACACCAGTTTCAGAGGTGAAGTGTTTTCCCCCCAAGATGTAGTGTTTTATTATGCTTATTAAACTGACAAAAATGACTCTTTAGCTGGTCCATTCAAGTGCAACTTCTATAGAGGTTTAGGCAAGTGATTTCCTAGACCTTTATGAATCAGCTGAGCAAGGAAAAGTCATTCTGTAAGTAATTTCTTTTTTTTTGGCACAATAAAGCCAGCAAGTTATTAAAACTTCCACATTGCTTTGGACCGCATCGCTAACGGAGGCCGGTTTCCTCAACCAAGGACATGTTGTCTAAGGCACAGAAGAGCGGCACTTCCAGAGGTTTCCCCTGTGAATTCAGGGGTGGCCTGCAGCACAAGGTGGGTTCTTTGGGCAGTGAAGTCCAGGGGAAGCAGGGAACAATCCACACTGGTTTTCACCAACATCCCCCTGGTCTGTGCACACCCACCAAGATCCCCAGTAATTCCAGCACAAAATCCTTTCATCCCTGTGAGCAGAGAACGTCCACTCGAGTGCCACTTTGTTGGGCGTGCCCTGGAAGAGCAGCAGATAACCAGGCTGAAAATAGCTTACTAATCCTTATTTGTTTACTGCGGGATAGTTGCAGTCACTCCCCACTTTAGGACAGGATTTACACATAACCACCGAGAGAGGATGAAGAAGAATGTACCAGGAGGTACCCCTCGTGTGGCCCTGCCAGCCTGGTCCTGAAAATCCCCAGGGCAGAACACCACCCAGAAGATTATGCTCCATTTTAAGGCCTGTTATCTGCACGTACCACAAGTTTCTGTAAACTGATCAAGATGTTCTATCCTCTAGATGTGCAGCCCTGTCCTATGGACATCATCTCATGACACATGGCCATGAGCTCCCTCAGGATTAATTCCAGGAGTTAATAAAAATGCTGGACTCACACTGGCAACGCACCCCCGCCACCCACAGACATGTATTTTTGTTTTATTTTTGCCTCAGCAGCCTTGCACGTAAACCCAAAGAAGTCACATTTTGGGGGGGTGTGGTGCGCGGGTGGGAAGGAGGGGAAAAGATGGAGGATTGTGAATACAACTGGTAGTCCACAAGATTTATTCTTGCAAGGATTTAAGGAAAAGTAATTTTACAGAAAGCCTTGAAGGGGTATTTAAGGGCAGCTCTCACTAAAGACCATCTCTCCTAGCTCAAACATAAATGAGAGGTATGGACCTATCCAGCCTCTATGAAAAATGTAAAATAAAAAACCAAAAAAACCAGCTTTATCTAGTGTATGACATGCACCTTCCAGAGTCACATTCCACATACATTATGTTTTGCTAACATACTTGAAAACCTGAGATCCAATTTACCAAAGAGAGCCTGCAGGAGAGTCATTCTACAATCATGCCTCTGAAATTCTCCCAGAGTGTTTTAAAAGCTACATCAGTGGTTTTCCTATAAACCCTCTGTTTACAAGGCTCTACGTATTCCTATGCAGCAACAAATGATTTGCCTCCAAGTATTTTATTTCTTGTGTACAGGTTTCCCCTGCTCTCCCTGACGATGTCCAAGGGGAACAGTGTTAATCTCCTCTCCACCCCGCTCTAATCTCTGCCCTCACTGAGGCACGACGTGACCGCGCCTCCCATGCTGAAGCAGCAATACCTGGCAGCTATGGATTCAGGGAGAGTTGATTAAATGTGTACATTCTGTTAAAGATTATACGGACGATTCAGAGTATAAGACCTTTAAATCGAACGCGAAGCTGTTAATGTGGACAGAGCTCAAAAACCTCGGCGTGGGAGTCGCTTTGAGTAGTTCTGCCTACTAGGTTAATGAGTAATGTCTCTTTAGGAGCCACTTTCAGACCAGAAGCTGAAGAACGAGGAGGAAAAACGGTCCTTAACTGCGACCCAGCAGAAAACAGCAGTCGTGTATCATGACCCTACAGACACGCTCTCTTAACGGCACAGCACAGGTCTTCATTTTGAGCAGTCAGTAAAACCGTCAGAAAATGAAGGTCACAAGTGAACAGTTTGGTGACAAAGGAGAAATTATGCTTCTTTTTACACACCCAGGAGAATCTTTTCTATACCTCCACGCTCCAACGGTGACTACAGACAAGAAGCAGGAGCAAGTTCACCAGGTCCTGCCCCATCCCTACCACGAGTCGCAGTTATCCCCTGCAAGGACAGGGACGTCAGGCTGCCTGCCAGGCCAGCCTGCTCCGGGCAGGGATCCCCGCTCCCAGGTCACCCAGCGGCAGACGCCGAGGACCCGCATCCTCCTCTGCTCCACCACCCGCATCCGGGAGAGGCGGCGTGCCAGGGATTCGCCTGCAGAAGAGCTAAGGAAGCCCGGGCTGGCTCAGCGGGGTGCCCCGTTACGGCCGCACTACACCCACCGCTCCACGGCAAGTCCAAACGCTCTGGCACAGCCGTTAACTGGAGCCCCACCGGCCGGCACGAAGGAGCCGCGGGGAGTTCCTCGGGACTGCGCACGGCACGGTAAAAAAAGAGGGTGGCAAAAAACATTAATCTGCCTAGCAAACCGGAGTTGCTGTCAAGCCGACCCAGATTCTCCCGGCACGGTGGAAGCGCTTCACGTGGCAAGCAGGGGTTTAGCCTTGTTTAGCTCCCGCTGCCCCCGTCCTGGAAAAGCCAGCTCGCTCCAAACAGCCCCAGCCAACCCAAAGCGTCCTCCAGAAGCTCCGGAGACAAAGCTGAGGCTCGCTTGGTGACAAGCACTCCCGGGTTTGATGTTTGGCACCCGGCTTTCCACTCGAGGCCGAGAAGCCCAGCCAGGCTGTCATCGGGGAACGATAACGAGCGGCGGCATCGCTCGGGATCTCGGCACCAGCGACGCAGCCGAGTTCTCCAGAAGCCTTCCCCCGAGGGAGGCAGAAGCGGCGACCCAGGCGTGAGTGCTCTGAAAGAGCTGCTGACACCTAAACCAAGGCGGCACACTTTCTGCTTAAAAAGAGCTCACACAGCACCTACCCTCAAGTCAGCTAAAAAGAGCATTTAATTTCATACAGGCTGGGGAAAGCAGGAGAGGCAGCTCTTAGGGGCTCCCTGGCTTCTGCTGAGCTTCTATCATAACCTATGTACACATTAGCTAGTGTGAATAAAGATATCAAAGAGGCAAGTAATGGGAGCACAACCAGATAGCTCAAATCATGTTTTCAACCAAAAGAGCTTAGAATGTAGATCCAAAATAAACCAAGCTACAACAACAGTTCTCTAGATGCAAATCCCCATTACAACGAAGCCAGTTAGAATTAGCTGACCCTCTCACAACCTAACTCCATGGAGCGATGCAGGGTGTCTACTTGTCCCGTGTACTTCAGCAACAGGGGTTTGTCCAAAGTCAGCCTCCCGGCATCGACGGTTTATCTGTGGCATAACAAGCCTCTGACCTGAAGGAATGTTGCGGAAGACCTCACTGGCATCATTCAGAGCAGAGCTCCTGAAAACAAGCCATCGAACCTACAGTGTCCCACAAGAAGTTCAACATCGCTCTCTGCTTGAGGAAAGCAAAGAAAACAATTGTTGCCATTCTTCTCCAAACCTCAACCGACAGAGCTAATCCAGGCAGGACACCTGAGCAAACACTGCTGTGGAACCACGGGCAATGCAGCCTTGCAGTGTGTGGGTAAAGAACCACTGGGATGCTGTGGAGCATTGCCAGCTCTGCAGACAGAGCTGGAGGTCCACACGCCTCCAGCCAGTGCAGAGAGGAGAAGTCTTTGCAGCTGAGCCATAAACCAGAGCCAGCCACTTTCCCCTGCCCCAGTCCAATCCAGCCACAGGATTTTGACTCCTTTTGATGGGCACAGGGCAGCTGCTGCCCTCAGGCCACCTTGTGCCACACCAGGGCAGCAGGCTGTGGAATGGCTTTCTGGAAAGCCACAGTGCTTCCCCAAGGTCACAGATCCACCAGCACCACGGCCCACACCTCAGAGTAGCAGTGCTGCGACAGAACACACAGCGTGCGAGCTCTCAGTGAAGCCAGGGACAAGCATTCCTCTCCTGGGCTACAAGCCATGGGCCAGGAGGGTCTTTATTGTAACATACTGGCCCAGAGGCTGCACACAAGGCTCATGCTGCGTGGAGGAAGTTGTCTCTCTAGCCCAGTTTTAGCAGAGCCCCCCTTCGCTGTAACCCAGCTCCAAAGCTTAGCATCACCAGCCCTGAAAAGCGTTCAGCACGGGGAGCTGCCAGGCAGCCTCATTTAAAAACAGAAAAGCAGCAACAAGCAGCTCCTCATGCTTGATCCGATTACTCTGATCTCTCTTCTGATGCCACAGACTCACACTCCTATTTCTATTACTGCACGGGGGGAGCACGGGAGGGAGGGAAATGTCACTTGGCTGCTTGATATTTCTTTCTTCCCTGTCACCCTTCAGAGAAGGGACAGACACTGCGAAGCTCTAGGATATGGCAGATAAGGGGTCTTGGATGCACCCACCTCCCTGGCAGAGATGCCACGTGGGCTGGTGGTGCCAAGGACCCCCATCCAGCTACTGCTCTTAAGACCCCTCCTGCTGCAGCTCACCAAGAGCTGACTTGGCCTCTTGATGTCCCTAAAAACCTTGTACCTATAAACAGCATTACTATCTAACAAAAAGTTGTGTTTCTGCCTCAGATTTTGAGATATCTTAGGTCCAAACTCACAAAAGACATCAAATCCTGGATTGGCAGTTGAGTGCATCTTTATGAACAGAAGACCACCACTGCCAGAGTCCACCCCAGAGATGACTGACTCGAGAGACCCCCTAACACTTTGGGGAACACAATGACATTTCCGTTCCGGAAGCCAACCTCTCCAGAGGTTATAAATCAGTTTCAAGAGCTTACTAACACTGCTAAAAAAGGACATAATAAGATCCAAGAGGTTAATTTGCAGCCGTAACCTGAACCCAGGGTTTCACATGCCCAGCACTTCTCAGCCAAGAACAACTTTAGGCGGCCACATCATCCCAGCAGGCATCCTTGGCTCCAACAGCTACACTGACATCTTCCCTGCTCCACAGGTCAAAACCACCATCCCCTGTCGTTCCCATCGCTCAGCCAAGGACTCCAGACAACCTAAGACAAGCACCACGGTTCTTCCATCCTACTGTAGGGTCCAGCCAGCAATGTAACTGCTCACAGCAAACTTCACAGCTGGCCTTGGTGGACAAAGTCAGCTTCCAACACAACTACTTCCCACTGCCAAGTACACACCTGGGTTTTAAAAGCTGCTCACCATCACACGCTGCCAAGAGCCCATTCTCTTTTCAGTATTTGCACTTGGCTGGCATTGCCATGAGGAATAGAGGAGGGGGAGAGAGGGACTGCGCAGATCAGGCAGGACCTGCAGCTAAAACAGTCAGTGCTACTTCAAAAGGGAAAAAAACCCCAAGTAAAACCCATCATGAACCTGCCAGAACCAAGCATCCAGAGGTGTGACAGTCAGCCAACAGACAGCAGCAAGAAGCTGCCAGCACTTCCAGTGACAAAAAATTCCCCCAAAAATCAGAGCTAAAGTGATGTGCTTAAGTAGCACTTTGATCCTTTATAATGGCATCTTAATGGGGTCTGGACTCTTCTAATAGATTCACCTTGAGAATTCAGTAAGGTCAGAATGTTTTCAATACTCCAGTTTTTAAACCACAGAAGAACTTAATCCATTAAAACCAAACCGTAAGGTAAAAATAGCTCCCTGGCCCAACCTCACAAAGGGACAATGCTGATGTAAAATAACTGGGCATGCAGGCCAACAAAGTACAATCTAGTCGAGTGTTTTAAATACAGCAAGAAAGCCACTGGCCACATATCGTAGGCGAGTCTGTGGTGAGAGTTCAGCACCAATGACAAGAAGCACCACTGCTCCTCATGTATTTTTACCACTCACTATAATATATTTGGAATAGGTGAATGGGATTGACCCGAAAGTCAGGTTTTCAAGAGTCCCATATCGCACCGACCAGCACTGCTGCTTGTGGGGCTCCCCAACACCCAACTCATCACCATGGAAAGACTCAAAGTGAGAACCTGACATTGCACAAGTTCAACAAGTAACGGGTACACCAGGAAGGAGAAAAACTTACTATGGCCAAAAAGGCTGAGAGAAGGCAGGCGGACACTGGTCAGACAAAGGCAAGGGTCAGCAGCAGAGCCAGCCTGCACCCTCTCCACTTGCAGCTGGGGCCCTTTCTGTGCTTGCAAATTAAAAACTGGCGTATCTAAATCCAGCCTGCGGCTCCGCCACAAACGCCAGCTCGTCTCGTGGCCACGTGGGCCAGCCACCATGCGCCAACCAGCTCCCTCGTGCTGCAGTTACTCAAGTTTGGATTGAAGCCTCGTGGTATTTTCCTTCAGAAAACGCCTGCCACACATGCAAAAAATTCCTCTAACCCTCCAGCACGCTCCCCTCGAAGCCAAGTGCACCAAAGCGCCCGAGCCCACGCTGGACGACCTTCAAAGCGTTCTGCGGTGGAGCTCCCCACGAACCACCACAGCAGCTGCGAGCTGCAGCCCACAATTACCTCCCCGGGAAAGCAACTGATTTATGAAACTTAAACAAGTACATACCACTCATAATTACAACATTCCGCCTAGGGTCTCTCCTTCATTGCAGGTTTCCAAATGGCATCTCTGTATTTAGTGCTGGTGGGTTTGCACCAGCAGAGAACAGCACACAACATTCCCTGGAGAAACAAACCCAACTTTGGGTTTTGTTTTGTTTTGGTTTTTTTTTTTTTTTTTTTTTTTTTTTTTTTT
>NW_008596330.1:1096-1708 GCF_000691845.1 Merops nubicus | reverse complement strand
TCCGAGCTGGGCGGAGGCGGCAGCCTCAGCCCGCGCCACGGGAGCCCGCGAGAGCCCCGTCGCCCCCAGCCATGGGAGGCAACTTCTGGGATACAGCTGGGACACAGGGAGCCCCTGCACTCAGGACAGAAGTGCTGCCAGGTGCTAGTCAAAAACCCAGAGAGGCAGAGGCTGTCAAAACCCCCTTTAACCGTATGGCAATAGTCCCTAGGAAAGCAGGCATTTGACAGAAACATCCAGAAAAATCTGCCTACATGCAATAGCTGAAGTGGGGTTTTTGAGCAGAGGCATTCTCTGGATCACTTAAAGGGTCCTTTTAAGCAGAGGGCAAGTTCAGGCTCCAAGAAGCGTTTTATTCCAGGTGGCCTCGGGCAGGCGTGGGGTTAAAGAGCTGACCTGTTTGCAGTCCAGCTGGAGGGCAGAGACCTGAGGGGCCCATCGTCCCACCGGGCACATCGTGGCTGTGGGAAGGCAGCCAGGCCGCTGGGGCTACCGAGCCAGAGCTGCGCGGTTACAACGCCGCCTTTATTTACACACCCAGGAAAGACAAACAAAGAACGCAGCCACGCAGCATCGGCGCGGCGGCTGCCGTGCGGCCAAGGCTCCCCCGCG
>NW_008596330.1:554-1013 GCF_000691845.1 Merops nubicus | reverse complement strand
CCGCTCGTGCCGAGGAGCATCCCAAAGGCCAGCAAACACGGACGGCGTCCATCCATCCAGCCAAAGGTGCTGACCACTGCCCCCTCCTCCGCACCGACCGAGCGTGGAGCACAGCTGCATCCCAGTCTTCCCACCCTTGGGAGCCTCCTTGGCAGCAGTTTCCTAGCCAGATTGCCAAGCTTATAAACCTGTGCTCAAGTGCCTACACGCAAGACAAATGAGCCTGAGCTGCGTCCCAGATGGATCGCTTTATTTACCAGCCCCTTCCTTGCAACGTTCCTCTGGTGTTTGCACCGCATATAGAACACAACCATGTGTTTTCCAGTGCCAGAGCTCAGCCAAGCCCGAGCGAAGGTGCTGCAGAGCAGAAGACTCGCCTTGCTTGCCTGCAAAGGCTCCTCAGGAACTCGCTCCCAGGTTACCAGAGAGGCCAGCCACAGGAGGGGTCCCTGCCCCCGG
>NW_008596330.1:0-401 GCF_000691845.1 Merops nubicus | reverse complement strand
CCTGCCACACATGGGGCTCGCTCGGTGTTGGTGGATACGGAGACGACGACTGCGACTGCCTCTCGCCCAGCCCATCACACCTCTGTGCCATGGCCAGGCTGCAGCTCGACGCCGTACCCAAAAGCTTCCCACGGCTTCAGCTGAGAAGTTGTTCTCTGTCCACTGCCATGCAACGCTGCTCGGTGCCATCAGACAGACACCCTGTCCCACCCCAGTGCTGACTGCCTCTCCATACCAGCTGAAATCCTTCCTCGACTGTACCCCTGCTTGACAGGAACATTCCAAAGTTTAAATCACTGTAATGCACTGAGAGCAGATAAAGATGTGCCACAGAAACGCACAGACCCATCTCGAGCTACCGGATCAGCTTAAACGGAGCCCGAGCGTTGCCCGTCGCTGTT
>NW_008596329.1:643-901 GCF_000691845.1 Merops nubicus | reverse complement strand
AGCCCCTGCGCAGCCCCCGCTCCCTTTGCCCGTCGGCATCAATAATTCACCGTGTTTTGCTTCATCAATAATAAAGGTGCCCCAGGCTGGCAGCCCGGGCAGGCAGGGACCTTCCCCACCCCTCGCCAGCGCCGGGATGGTGCCAGGCTCCAGAGCTGGCATGGATGCCACCAGCCTTTCCTACCTTGCATCTGCTTTTGCTCGGGCTCTGCTTCACTCCCAGCCGGGCTCGGTGGCCCCGGTGGCCACACTCCTCTC
>NW_008596329.1:0-516 GCF_000691845.1 Merops nubicus | reverse complement strand
GGGGAGGGGGTTTCCCACCCCTCAGCAGGCTCTGGGTGCCCCCCACCTTGTTTCTGCTGCCGCATTATTTTCACCCTTGGTTTGCAAGGTGACTTTAATTAAACCCTTCATCCCCATCCCTGGATTTCCATCTTCCGCGGGTCGCGTCGGGGGTTTAGACTGGAGACATTGAATTGGCATAAATAATGCATTTTGTAGCTGGATCTTCCCTCAGCATCAGGTTTGGTGCTAGAAACAACGTTTTTTGTTTCCAGGAGGACTCTTTTTTTTGTGCGTGATCCGTGCCCTGCGGGGTGCTGGCGGCTGCGTGCTGGGCACTGCGGGGTTTGCAGCTGCTGGAGTTCACCTCTGCTGGGCCCTGTCACCAGCTCGGCGACAGGGAGGTGACCCAGACACAGCCAGAGGGGGAGCGCTGGCTCCAGAAGCCCGTTGGCAAGCAGCTGAGGAGGGAACATTTGGGGACCCCCCCTCGACGCACCCCCACAGACACATTCCGCCCTCACTCATCCCACAGCA
>NW_008596328.1:0-16486 GCF_000691845.1 Merops nubicus | reverse complement strand
GGCCGCCTCCATCTCTGTATCGCCTGCCGCAACGCCCAGAAGAGCGAAGAAGCGCGAGACCTCATCCTGGCGACCCACCCCGCCGCCCAGGTCTCCACCGTAGAGGTGGACCTGGGCAACCTGGCCTCTGTCCTGCGTGCCGCCCGCGAGCTCCGCTGCAGGTACCGGATCTCCGTCCTCCGCCTCGCTGGGCCCCTCCTGCCTGCACGCCACCTCACTGGGCTCCCCTGGACACCGCCCGGCCTCCCCCTGCCCCTCATCCCTGTGCTCTTCCCCGTGCAGGTTTCAGCGCCTGGACTTTGTCTACCTCAACGCTGGGATCATGCCCAACCCACACGTGAACTTCAAGGCACTCTGGCATGGTCTCCTTACTGGGTAGGAGATCGGGAGGGGCTGGGGGAGCTGGTCCATGGCTTACAGGGAGCATGGGGCACGGGCAGCATTGTTACAGCTAAGATGTGCCCTTAGGTCCAGGGCTGAAGACCCTGTCCCACTTCCCCAGTGTGACATGGAGCCCATCCCCATGGGATGCGTGGCCGTGTGTGCAGTGGGCTGGGCAGCTGGGTGAAGTGCTGAGGTGCTCCAAGACACCCTGTACTGCCTCTGATCCCTGGAGTGGGGCCCACTGTATGCTGGGGTAGGGTGGGGGTTCACCCAAAGCCTGCAGTGCCTAGCCCTGGGAGTTGGGTAAAGAGCACTGTGTATTGGTGGGGTGTATTGCTGTTACTTGGTCTGCTTACTGTTGATTTGGTTCCACTGCAGGTTTTTGCTGTTTTACTCAGCTGTGGATCACGGTATTTTGTGAAACTAATAGTTGATGCTTCTTCTATAAGCACTATAGGGATAAGCATCATTAGTCTATAAGCAACACAGGGAAATAGAGCTGGGGAGGAAAAGTGACTTCTCCTGAGTCTAATACAGTTGTTGGGGTGTTGAACATAAATGGTAGACTGTTTTCTTCATCTGACTTGGGCATGGTCTTAGGCTTATTTCCACACTAGAACTTGGTTTTGTTATCTGACTGTGAAATGGAAGAACAATACTTTTTTTTTAATGGAACTGTACTGTGGTGAACTCAAGGAAGGGATGATTCTTTTCTGGTCTAGTCAGTATTAAGACACTTGCAAATAAAGGGGCTGGGATACTCTGTATTCCCAGCCACTTTTTCATAGATTAATGGAGCCCTTGAAGATGAAACTAGGGAGTCTCTGTGGAGCCTGTGAGGTGGGGGATGCATCTGAAGCACTGAAGTGAGGGGAGCAGCAGATGCCTCCCAGTAGTATTTCTCTCTAACTCCTCTCCTTGGCTTCCAGGAAGCTGCTTCACATGCTGACTACCGCAGAAGGCGTAATGACCCAGACAGATAGGCTTAACGGAGATGGACTGCAGGAGGTGTTTGCTACCAACCTCTTTGGGCACTTTATCCTGGTGAGGATCTGTATGAAGGTCAGGCCCTCGGTCTGGTGGCTGATGTGGGTAGGGGTGGGTATGGATGGTACTGATGCATCGGTTCAGTCTTACAGGTTCAGATGCTGATGCAGGTTGCAGCCTGACAGATTGCAAATCATAGGGCAAATGTCTCAAGTTTTGTTAAAATAGCGATAAATGGTGATAGTCATTGTTGCCAGGGTTGATATAATCTCAAAGTTATTCTAGTTAGTCAGTGGATAGAGGTAAACCATATCTAAGTTCTTTCTGTCCAGGGCAAATACCAAGATTTGGCTATATTAAATTCTGAGTTGCTCAACTGAGCTGTGTGAACGAGTGGTGGCTGATTTTAAATGCTTCTGGTGGACCTTGGGCTGAAGCTATACCTGAGCAGTGGCTGTTTTTGGCTAGTTTAGTGAAGATTGGCCAAGACTAGGAAAGCTGACATAAGCTTGTGGCTTTTAAGAACATCAAAGCTGTACTGCAAGACTTTAAAATTACTGCCTTAAATAAGTTAACGATTATTTTCCAGGTTCGTCAACTTGAGTCTCTACTCTGCGGTAACGAGAAGCCCTCACGACTCATCTGGACCTCTTCCAGCAACGCCAGGGAGTCTGCCTTCAGCCTTTCTGACTATCAGCATGCCAAGGGGCAGGAATCATACAGTTCTTCTAAATATGCTACTGACCTAACAAGCGTGGTTCTGAACAGGAAATTTAATAAGCAGGTGATGATGAGGTTTGCATGCCTGAAAAACCCTGTTAAGCTCCTACTATTTATAATTATCATTACGATTATGTTACCAAGTTGCATTCATTCATAGTGATCTGATATGTTCCTTAACACACACGTATGAACTAAACACGGCTGAGGCTAACCCGGTGGTGGAGAGTCTGCCAGGGAGACTGCTTCTGGGGTTCTTGTCTAAAAAACTTCTGAAAGCAGATTTTAGGAGCAGTCCCTACCTTGTAGGCTATAGCTGTCTCTTAGACCAAAGGATTGGTCTTAAAGAGCAAAGAGCTGCTCCTCTTTTCAGGTGTCTATCAGAGCAGGGCTGCTTAGGCAGCTTTGCCTTCATGAACATAAGGCACAGGCACTGCTCTCTCCTGATGGCCCCATACTGCTATTCAAGTTTGTCATCTAAGATGTATAAGCCACCTGCCTTCCCTGTCACAGGGAATTGCCAGATTTTGCTGGCAAACTGCAGCCCTAGTCCAGTGGTACTGATTGCACTCCTTTGAAATATTTTGGGAGAAAATTGTTTAGTCTTAGAAGGCTGAACTCGTCTCTTAAAGGTGAGGTAGCCTTTGATCTGCGTGGGCTGTAGCTTGTGGGATGACTGCTGTTGCTACTGAGCTGCATGCAGACTGCAGGATGAGGTGATGTGTTGGGAGGCTACACCTTCTGTCTCATGGGCTTGCAGTGGGCATGGATTTAGCATCGATGTCTTCAGTTTGGACCTCTTGGAAATTACTGCATCTTTGTGGCTACACTGCCTGGCTCTGGTAACTAGAGAGAAGAGTACCTGCTATTAACTGGTCTCCATACTCGCCTTTATTTTCTTGCTGAGAGGTACTAGGAGGGAAGGAGTATGATCCATTCTTTAACTGTTGTGCATTTGCACACTGACTTGGTTTCTTCTCTGCAGGGTCTGTATTCCAGTGTTGTTTGTCCTGGCCTTGTTATGTCTAACATGACCTACAGAATTTTGCCAGTTTTTCTGTGGAAGCTGCTAATGCCCATCATGTGGTTGGTAAGTGGATCTCCTGGCTGGTTTTGGGTTGAGGTAGCCCTGCTGTAATGTACTTAATTGCCCCTGTGCTTTGACATCTATAACAGACTTTGTATTTTTCAGTGTTCTTCTTTCCATCCCTCTAGAAGGCAAAGACTGCTGATCTCTGTTGCCTCTTCCTCTGCTTCCCTAAAACATTTCTTGCCTTCTTTCTTCCTCTGGGCTTGAGCTTTTCAGGTTCACTACAGTTCTGTCCCTGAAGACTGCCTGCTTTGAGCCTTGATGCCCCTGTTGTAAGATTGGCATTTGTGCTTAAGCTGCTCCAGGGGGTAGCAGCTGTTCCTGACGGGATCCCATTTCTCCTGGCAGTGGAGAGGCAATGCTACCTTAGCTGTCCTCCACACCAGGAGTGTTGCAGATCTTTCTGCCTTCTGCCATATGTGCTCTTGAGACCATTCAAGAAGAGGTGCCTGCAAGGCTTGTGTGTGGCCTGTTGCTTTGGTGTGAGCTCTGTGTAGGAGGAGGGAGCGAGGCTGGCTGATCTGATGGGTGGCTCCAGAAAATAGTTTGTGGTGATAGAGGGATGTTTTACTCATAAGTGTGCAATGTTTCCTGTGGTCAACTTTGAGAAGCACTTCTAGCCCTGGTGTAGATTAGTTGGTGTGGCTGGGCTGTGGAGGGCTTGCCAAAGAAACCTTGGGCCATAGTACAGATTCTGTCACGCATTTCTTTTCCCCTAGATCCGTTTTTTTGCCAAAACTTACACTCTGACACCGTATAATGGAGCAGAAGCTCATGTAAGTAGCTCAAAACTTGATTTTAATATTCCTTCTTTGTGGGTAGTTCTTCTAGGGTCTGTTGGCATAAACAAAGTCTCTCACATGCTTTGTGGGTGGGTGCTGTATTTCTGTTGAGTAGCTCACAGCAGTGGGTTCTGGGGAACCAGCGGTGACCAGGGCTGATCTGCTGGGTGGTGCTTTATGACCTTTAGCAGGTGCCCATAAAATGATTTTTAGAAAAACACTATTCCTTCCGTCTCAGTCAGGGAGAATGCTGCTCTGCCTGTTGGCAGTCAAGCAGCCCTAGACATGCAGGCACAGGGTGGAGGTGGGTGATGCAGGGCACAGTGCACATCAAGAACAGCAGTGAGCAAGTTTAGCCATGCTGAACTGCTTTAGTGGCTTAGCACTGGGACATAAACATGGCTTACTGTTGGCTCAGGTTGGTCATAGCTGAGGGGAGCCAAGCTTGGAATTTCTTCTGTAGATACAATCTTCTCCTGCTTGGTGAAAGCACCCATGGCATGTTCTGTGTCCATTGGTAGTTGGGTCCGTGAGTGCAGGCTCTGCTGGGACAGTGTGCACTAGGCTTGCACAACTTTGTCCTCTTCTTCTTAGGTGTGGCTCTTCAAACAGAAGGTAGAGAACCTGGATGTGCTTGTCAAATACCACAGCTGTACTTCTGGTCTGGGGAAGAACTATGTGGAGCCCAGAAAGGTAAATAGAGGAGCAGCTTTTTTCTGCAGAGGACTTGGCTGGGGGTCTACTCTCTGCCTTGCATGAAAGGGTTGGTGCCAAATGTGTCCTGTGGCTGAAGTGGAAAGAAGATGCATACTGAATTCTGAGCAACAAGGAGGGTTGTGGGGTTATCTGTGAGGTTTCCTAGAGTAACTCTAGCTCAAGCTAGAGCCTGGAAGACAGTGGACATGATGGCTAGAACTGGATGAGCATGTAATGCTTCTCTGAAATATGTCTGGCTTGTGCCTTGGTGATAGATGCCTTTAATTGCCTCTTTATGAATATAGAAGCTCTGGAGATGTGCCTTGCCTATCCTTAGAGCTGCCCTCAGCATCTGTGCCAGATACAAGCAAGGTGATGGTCTCACAGTGCTGCTCTTATTGTCTTCCAGATGGATGTGGATGAAGAAACTGCTGAGAAACTTTACCAAAAGCTGTTGGAACTGGAGAAGCAGACTCTAGAGAGATACAGTGATCTCCTAGATTAAGTTAAATTTGGTCTCAGTAGGAAAACAGTCTTATATCATTAACATGGGCTTTCTTCACTCTGGAGTTACTTGTGTTGCTTGCTGTTCTGCAGGCACATGGCTTCAGACACCACCTTCCTTCTCGACAGAAGGTGAACAGTTCCTGGAAACCTGAAAACTGAAGAGAAATGATTAATCTTTTTGGTATGGGATTTTTTTCTTGCATAAAATGTGGAGACCTAGAATAGGAGGAGACTGTCTTAATACAGTTGCAAAGCCATGTCCTGCAAAAGCCTGACTGAACTGTGCGCAGTTCAGGAACAGCCTCAAAATGTGGTTTAAATCTGGATTAGTGCAGGAAAGGCAACAGTCTGGGGTGCCGCCCTGTGTCTTGGCTCTACCAGTCTTTCTAGGTGGCTTGAACACATTACCTGTGGCTGATCCTGAAGTACTTGAAGGCTCCTTTTCAGAAGAGCTGCTTTTACACTTGTACACCAAAGCTGAGGCTGGCTTTCCAGACATGCTCAACAAGACTGAACCTTACTGGAAGTCAGGCTCTGCACAGCATCTGAAGCTGAGCTCCTGAAGAGCTGGTCTGAGAAGCACACCCCTTGCCTCAACTGTGAGGCTAGATGCCTTCCTGTCCCCTGGATATGGGACCATAAAAGTTCCAACCATGACTGGTTGGAAGGACTGAAGCTGTTGATGTTAACCTGGGCTTAGGGCTTGTCTGCTCTGTCTTGACCAAGAGTGAGAGGTTACCATGTTATTTTATCTATTTAACTCTTTTTATATAAATCCACTGTACCAAGTATTCTTCCTCTTGTCTTTCTGGGAAGCTTCACCAAGTCATAGTGTACTTCAAATCCCGCAGTGAATAAATGACTGGAACTGACTTGTCTTTGCTGCAGTAGTGGTCTTACTCCAATGTGTTTTGACTCTGAGGGCTGAGAGGGAGGCAGGTTTGCCCTGTACAGTAAGCCTGTGCATTCCTGGGAAGTGTGGAATCTCCTCTCTTGTCACAGGAGAGCTCTTAACCACCTCTCTGGGATTGATGCTCTTGTTCCATCTAGGTGATGAAAGGCATGAGTGACTTTTGAAGACCTTGATGTGGTTTTGTGTGTTGAGCACCTCTAGGGTGTCTATTTCCCAGCCTGAGGCAGCTGGGAGATGTAGATGTCTGTGGTGCTTGCTCACCGTGATGTGTCACATAATTACCAATTTAACGCTCCCTAGGAAGGGAGCATGACTGTGTGCCCAGGCGCTCTCCCAGGGCCTGGCAGGTGCCAGGTGAGGCTAGGAGGAAGGCTCTGCTGCTCAGCTCTGCACCACCGTGGCTGTGGGGCAGCCTCCCTGAGCTCCAGACCTGCAGCTGTGCTGTCCAGGCTGCTGCACACTGCTGGAGTGCCCATGAGAAGGGTTGGCTTGGGGTCTATGCAGGGAACTGCAGAAATACAGAGCTAGCATCAGGGAGAATCCAGGCTCTGCAAAGGTTCTTCATGGGGTTGTCTTGTAGGGATACAGATTCCTTAAATCTTGCTCTTATTCTTCTTTGTGCCACTCTCCATTGGTTTTGAGCATCTCTGCAAAGTAGAGGGGTACTGCTGTTGTGGTGGTGTCCACAGCTAATACCTATCATTCACCCTTTCCACCTTTAGGATTCCCCACCTACCCCAAAGACAGAGGTGCTCAGTCAGTCCTTATCCCTGCTCTGAATGCTCTCTGATACTACCCCTGCCTCATTTTCTCTCTGGGATGAGATAGATGAAATATCAAATGTTACTCCAAACGGTCTGACACAACACTTTATGAAATGAGTAAAACTTAATGGGAGGTAGGAAGAACAGGGCTCTTCAGCCAAGCTGAGCACCTGCACTGACCCGTGCCAGCTGCGACAGTCCAAGGACCCAGATGCAGTGAGGTCTGGAGGTGCAGAAGGAGGTAGTTTTGAATAAATGAGTACACTTAGGAAAAATAAATGCCTTCTCATACACCAGGTCTTTTTAAAGCCTGGAACAGAGTGGCAGATATCTAGGGTGGGCAGAGATTGGTGACCATAGGTAGGGGGTTAGGGTTTTTCTTCAGGTATATTGCCTGTGGGCTGAACTGTGCAATTATCGGGGGAAGTTGTGCCTGATGGGATGGGGTGAGTGCCTTTAGCCTGTGGAGCATGAAGAACCTGGTGAGGGGAGAAGAGGCATGATATACCACCACCAGTCATGGAGTTATCCTTCCTGTTGGTGCCAAGCAGAGCTATGAATAGGTTTCTGGGCTCATCTTAAAAGCACTTTGTAGCTCTTCCTTGGGGATTTGTGGTTTAAGGTTAGAGAAAAAGTTTTTCTGTCCTGTTGTGTCTGAGCTCAGTCTGCTGCATGGTTTAGTTTCACCTGCTTAGTTGCTGCGAAAGCAGCTGGTGCGCTGCGAGGTGTGTTACATGCTGGGAGAGGCAAGCATAGGAATCAGGGGTTGTGGGTGATCTGCTGCAGCTTGTGGATGCAAAGAGGCCTCTGGAGATCTCTACGTCAGCTTCCTGCTTGAGCAGAGTTACATGAAGTAAAAAAAAAAAAAATGCTAAAACACGAGCTGAGCCCTGGAGAGATGGGACAACCTGGAAAGCTGGGATAAAACTTGTCATTCCCCATGAGTTTGGTGCTGCATGGAGATGTACAGTCAGCCTGGGTGTCTCTAAGAGACTGCTCTTCAATTGGCGGAGATGCTCGAGTGTCTTACAGCACTTGTCACAAGCCTCCGCTGCTCTATAACGGTTTCTGCCTGCTTTTGTGACCCCAGACACAGTTGTCCATGCCCTTCTGTAGAAGGAAACTTGGTCATGCTTAATCTCACCTCTTACTCCTCTTCTCCTTGTTGTGAGAAGCTGGATGTCTTTGCACCCAAAGGATGGGACTGTTCTGTGGAATGGGAACCGTAACCTCCTCTCAAGTTTTGTCCTTCATACTGAAAGTACAGGTAAGACCTGATGCCTTGAAATGGAGACTGCCTAAAGGGCAGGGCTCAGTTGTTTGTTGCCCTCTGTGAACTTTAAACCAAATCCAAGAGGTGCTGTGCCACCTGGTTTGGCTGCGTACCACCCAGATGACTGTGGATAGAGCTGTTGATCTGCAGGGAGGGATGGCTCCTCATGTCCTTCTCTTGGCTAACGCATTCCTATGCATGGAATTTAATCCTCCAACTAATTCTTTTTGACTAGCAACCACATCTAGGCATGAAAGCAGTAATGGAGAGAGAGCAACTGGGTCATGGAGAGAAGGTAGGTGCATACATCTGTCAACCATTTGCCAGTGTGCTTGCATCCCCTCATCTTCGCTTGCTAAGGTAGTGGAGACTGCTAGTGCCATTGCACAAGTTGGGTGCCTCCATTGAGGTCATGGATACGGAGTTGTTGAGCCCTTTATATAATGACAATAAACCCTGTCTGGAGCCTGGGGCCCTGTGGCAGAGCTGGGTGTGACACAGGGCAGCGAGAGGTGCCAGGCGTGGGATGGGGGTAGAGCTGGCAGTGGCAGCTGTGAGTCAGTGCTAAACAGAAGCTTTCTGTTTGTGATCCTTGAGTATGGAGATTCACAGAGATGCTCCAGGGCAGGCCTTGGGCATGAAACTCATTGCAGTTGCTCTGTGATGTCTTGCACAATTAGCCTGTGCGATCTACTATCATCATGCCTCTTCCCAAGACACCAGCTCCTTATCTTCATGGGCAAACACATTGCCTTGTTCCAAAAACAGTCCAAGTCTGCCACTACTTTACAGCTCTGCTGACTTTCAGCTATGTAGGGCGCTGATAATAGGAGCATGGGTGGGAACTGCAACCCAAGCCATGGCCAAGGGAGGAGAAAGCTTGAGATGGCTGTGGCAGGTCTTAAGTCCCTGTAGGTGACCTTTGTTCCTCCAGGAGGAGAAAGCAGTGGGATTGAAGGAAACAACATGGACCAGCATGTGCCCCTCTAAACAGAGGTGGATGTGATACAGCCAGCTTGTGTCAAAGCATCTAGGGTTAACTTTTGAACAGCAGCTTTGGTGTTGAAAATGCTTGGAGGGGAGCTGCCCAGAGCAGGTGGGGGGAGAGGAGAGATCTGAAGAGCTGGATGAGAAATGGGGAGTAAAAACCCCTCTGAGAGTGTTGAAAGAGCATGATGGCTCTGGCAGGGAAAAGCCAAAGGGGATATGGATCCAGGTGGGTTTCACTGATAATGGGCAAATTGTACAGCCCCAGGAGGTTTTTTGCTGGGAAGGTCTCACATTTCCAGTCAGCCCTACTCTGAGAAGTGATGACCTCACATCTGGACCAGGCAGCTCAGGGATGTGTTCAAGTAAGTTCTGAAGTCTCCTGAGATAAAAGTCCCACAGCCCCTGTCCCGGGGCTGCTCCCACATACCACCCCGCTTTGCAACTTCCCAGGGGAGAGTAAGGCTGAACTGCTTGAAGGGTGAGAGGTGTAGGGCTGGGCACAGATGTGCTGCATGGCCAAGGAAAATGGGAAAGACCAAAGAGAGCCAAGACTGCCTGCAGGGTCAGGGAGGCTTTTCAGCTGTCCTCAAAGGAGAAACCTCAAAGAGAAACTGGTGGATAAGTTCAGGAACAGCTTCTGTGGAGAATCAGAATGAGTAGTAAATCCTTTAACTAGCTCATCGGCAGATGCTCCTGTGTAAGAGCAGAGCTTGGAGAGGCTGTGGTGCTCAGCGAGAGGAGCTTGGGAAGGTTGCACTGCCAGAAATGTTCTTGCAGATGCCAGGATTCATACTAAACCAAAGTGCTAGCAGGGGAGGCTGCAGGGCAGGCGGGTGAATGATCGGCTCTGGATGCCAGTCGTCTTTGAGGCAAAGTAGCTGGACTGATCACTGCATATTTATTTCTCCCTTAAAACTGCCTCAAGCAAAGCAGGGGGAGGTGGCTGGATACTCAGCTTGGGGTCAAGCTCTGTGAGGTCCTGCTGCAAGGCAGCGCAGGTGCTAAACACTTGTGTAGGATCCTCTTTCTCAAATGAGAGGCTACTAAAGACAAAAATGACCTCAGGGTGCACCAGGGAGGGGTGGCTCCAGTCTTGCCCTGCTCTTTGTTTCTGTCTGCTGGGGCAGGAAGTCTGGTCAGGTCCATTTGGCTCAGTGTACATCTGCCTGCCCAAGCCTCATCCCCTGGAAGAACCTGCCTCTACTCCTCCAGGGCAGCAGCAGCAGGAGGCATGCTGCAGTCTGGCAGAGAGGAGGTGGCAAGGCCCTTGGGCCTCCTCCAGAGCTGGCTTCACAGAGAGCCCCCCTAACCCTACTCTGGTGCCACAGCACTGAGGCAGCACACAGAGCCACCCCCAGCTGAGCACTGCAGGCTGAACATGGTCCCACCCACAGGCCATAGTGGTGACCTGTGGGGCGGGGGGACAGGGCTGAGAGGACAGCCATGCTTTTGAGAATCATGTTCTGGTCTGGAGACGTGGGCATGCTTGGCCACAGCTCAGGTACTCCTGAGATTGACCTCTGAAGTAGCTCTGTGAGTCACTGTGGTCTGCACCTCCCTAGGAAGTACAGCACAGGGCAGGTGCAGCAATATCTCATGTCTTTGTCATCTGAATAGATGGTGGCTTGGCCATGATAAGCCAGACCTGCTGAGACAGTTTGAGTAAGTCATTTCCAAGCAGCAGTACATGGAGGTTACAGAGATGCTGCTCTGTGCCTGCCAGCCCCACAGAGCCCAGGGACATGTGCTGCATGGTCTCCAGGAACCGGTGATTTATTAATGGCCTTAAAATGCAGTACCACCACTCGGGTGTGGAGCAGATCCCCATGCTACCTGCCTGTGCTCTGCCATAGCTTGGGGCTCAGAATCACTACATCACATCACTGCCTTGAATTCCCTGCATACCTTTCAGCGGGTCATGGCTTCCTTGGCCTTGAGCAGCTCTTGGGTTGACTCAGGCTCTTCCTTCAGGGCCTAGAAGCTCCCATGCTGAGCCTAGTAGCTCCCAAGCCACCTCATGATAGGCATTCTTGTCTGCAGAGAAACATGTTGTCACCTGGGTCTGGGCTGTGTGGTTGGGAGCAGGTAGAACATGCTGGAAGGGACCACTCGGGTCCATGTGATAGCAGAGGTGTCAGAGAACAGGAAGGGTTGGAGGCGCGCTGTGAGGATGGCTCCATTTCTGGGTGAGAAACCAGGCAGTGCCAGAGACAGGTCAGTGAAGTTAGGGAGAGGAGGTCATAGCATGCTCATTGTCTCATGTTTAGGCTGGATGAGAACACCAGGTATAAGATCAGAGAAGCTGGATTTGTGGGACAATTGGCAATTTGGGCATGTTTCTGTATACAGGTGGTGGGATGTTTCTCCATATGTTTTATTATAGACTCATTTGGTGAGTCCCTTGCCAAGGATGTCCCTTTTGGAGCAGGAGTAGCACCAGCACTAATAATTCACCTCTTTGTTCCCTGCAGGGCCCTGTGGTGCTGGTCATTTCTTTGGGCTCTCCTACTCTCCTTTCATGCCCTGTGTCATGGGGCTTTTGGATCCAGGGGTCTTATGTGCTGGTCTTGCAGTTCGCACCTGAGGTGAGAGGTCCATCCTCATACTGTAGGGTGGGCTCTCTCCAAGAGGAAAGATGTGCCTCGGTAGTGTAGCCCCTGGGGTGCTTGGCCAAGGAGATATCCAAGGTGGAGCTCCCTGTTCTGCATGGAGTGGGTGCATTGGCAGCTGTCCTGACACATAGTGGACCTTTTGAGGACCTCTCTGCTACTTACAGTGGGAGCAGAAGTCAACAGAGGTTCCCCTGGCTTTGGGGGGACCCAGCCAGTCACATGAGCAGCACCCAGTTTGGCTCTCACAGCAGACACTGGGATTGAACTTTTGCCTTTCTGAAATCCAGTCCTTGGGCTGCTGAACAATCTGTCAGTGTGCCAGCCTGACAGGCAGCTCTTGTTGGATGCCGAAGAGCTGCCTGGTCCTTTGGGCACTAGTGGCTTCCTCCCACACATGTGATGACAGCCCTTGACGCTTCCTTCACCAATTTAAGTCCTTGGCAGGTTTGGTGGCTCCTGGCAGGGCTGCTGGGGTCCTGGACATGGAGTTTAATGACGAGGGACTGTGAGGCGGGACATCTCCTGCAGGAGATGTTGCTCCTTGGTGTGCACAGTTGTTCTCTGACTGTGGAGGCTGAGAGCTAGGTCTAGACTTTTCTCTCCTCTGCTTTTTCAAACTTGAGGACAAAAATTTTGGGGTGTAGAACAGTAGTGTTTGTGAGGATATAGGGGAGAAGGGCGAGCATGCAGTCAAGGTAGTGAGATTAGAAGTTGATGGGAAGAAGGTGTCTTCCCAGATGTCCCTTGGGTCCCCCATGAGCCTGCAGCATCCTCAGTAAGGTGTGGGCACCAACCACAGTAGAGCAAGCTGCTGTTGTTATCCCAGGGCAAACCAGGGAGTGTGTTGGGACAGGTTTGGTGATGCTGGCACTGGTACCATCTTTGGATGTCATGCCAGGGGCACCTCACCAGTGGGGGCTGCTGGCACGTGGTGGCTGTGTCCTGGAGAGACCTGTCCCAGCACATTCACCCTACCTGTTCAGTTGCCTTCCCTGAATGCTGCAGATTGAGCTGATGCTTACTGCCTGACAAGCTGAGCTTTGTAGTTAGTCACAACAGGACCTGCCAACACTCTTTGTGACCTGGACTTCTGCCAGGAAGAGGTCATGTCTTTATTATTTCTTGCTAATCCTCATTTTCCTCCCACCTTTTCCTTTTGACTGTGCCCACTTTTCCCTCTCTGAGGTGTTCACCAGTGATAGGATTGCTGTGGGACAAACGTCAGCCTTTGTGGGGCTGCAGAGCACCCAGATGTGAGCTGTGGGTCCAGTCACCATGTCCTGGACACAACGAGAGTGCTGCTTGGAACAGGACAAGCAGTCTCCCTGAACCTTACCCATACTCACTTTGCCAGCATTGCCAAATACTGACCACCAGCAGCTTCTGCCTGGGTTTCCCTGCACAGCACAGGTCCCCTGGCCTCTCAGGTCCACAGTTCAACTCAGGAGAGAGCAGAGTATTAATGAGAGGGACACCCCAAGATGCGTTCCAGAGCAGCTGAGAGTTGTGTGAGAGACCCAGGCTGGTTTCCCCAGAGCCAAAAGGACTGAAGCCAACCAGCCCTCAGAGACACACTTTTGTCCAAGTTGGAGGTTTCTCCAGAAAATGCTAATAGGGTTTTCTGTCTGGGAAATAGAAAGAAAAGCTTTTGCTCCCTTGCTTGGGCCAGATGTGAGCAGTACCATGGCCCTCCAAGCCCCTGTTTCCGCTGTGGGCCCTGCTTGTCCCTGGTCCCTATCTTTGCAAAGCTGCTCTGAGAGCAGCTCTGTCAGCATTGGAGACAGGGGAGCTGGGGAGGGGGTCCAGGGGAGAGGGGAGTGCAAGGTGCTACGCTCAGGGCTGCGTGGAGAGATTGCTGTCCTTCTGCACCATCTTGTTTAGTTATGGCTTTTGTCTAAAAATGCTCATTTTGTGTTTTCAGCTGAAAGTTCACCTCTGGAGGTGCTGCTTTTTGTGACCACGCCAGGTTTCGGTGACAGCCTGTGCAATGCACGTGGGTGCAGAGGGGTCCTCGTGCAGCCTCCGTGCCAAAGGTGGTGCCAGCACACGTGTGTGGTGCCTGGGGATGCTCCTGCTGCTGCGGCGAGTCCAGCCTGCGTCCCTTCCCGTCACAGCCTCCCAGCACCGCGTGGAGCAGGCCCGAGAGGGGCGGGGGGGCCACGCTGATCCTCCCCAAACAGCCCCGAAACCGAGGGGTGCCTCACACCCCCGTCTGTGTTGGGGAACTGATGGGGCAGCCACAGCAGTGTACGGGTGTGCCAGAAGTGTGTCAATGTAGCAGGGCATTGGCTCCCTGGCCTCAAAACTCTGGGATGGTCTTGCACAGCCCGAGAGAGCAGGGAAGGTGTGTTGTGCTGCTGTAACGTACGTGCTTGAGGCAGTTTATATTTTGAAATGCAGCAAGGTGGAACCTCAGCTTGATCACAGGGGCTCAGACAGGTTTAATTACAGTGTGTGGCGAGGATGGGCACAAACAGCTGCCGACTCAGGGAGGCAGGATGTGCACAGCTGCACCCCTGTGCCAGGGGAGAAGTTGGTGGGTATGAGCTGGGCATCAGGGAGACAGACACTCCTCTCTATTACCTTCTGGCTGTTATTGTCACCTTTTGTGCTGCTCAAAGCTGGGCTTCTAGCCAGACCCGATCTCCTGGCCATGCCATGCATGGCGTAACCATAGGGCAGGGGTTTCCATGGATGAAAAGCAGGACTTCAGGGTCTCCAAAGCTACCGTGGGAGCTGTGCTGCCTGCAGCCCCTAAATACCAGTACCCGTGGTATGCAGAAAACCCCAGGTGGGTCCAAAAAGTCTCTGACACTGATGGGAAACAGGCCCCAGGGTCTGGCACTACTTGGTGGATGGAAATAGGAAGTAATGAATTTTAGCATAATATAAGGCAGAACTTGTCTGAACTCCCACTTTTCTCATACCACAGTAGCCTGTCCTGAGCTTTGTACTCAGTGCCTTTGCAGCTCAGCTTGGTGCAAGTTCTCCTAAATGCAGCTTTAAGCTGTTCTCATAGCCTTTACCAGGTTGAACAGACCTGCTAGGAAGCCTGGGGGTCATCCCAGCCAGCTACCGCATCTGATGTAGCACAACTCTCCTGGCATGCTCCAGGTTTTGAAAACCACTCTTTTAAATTACTATTATTATTAAGACGTATTTTTAAAATATGTTTCCTATTCTGGCTTGGACAAACCTCTTCTTTCTGCCTGGTGCTTGCTGAAGCAGGGATGCTGAAAGGTCAGTGTTGATGTAGTCATGCCTCCTGCAGGTGCCACAGGTTGGGCAGCCTTAAAAAGATGGTTTCCAAGGCATGTGCCTGTTCACCCAAGTCTCATTTGACTCAGAGGCATAAACACAAGTGTGACTGCTGAGGTCAGTGGGAAAAGTCTCAAATTGCTGTGCAACTCAGGGTCACGTCATGCGTTTTCCTGTCTAGTCAATTTGCTCCAAGAGACAGAGTTCCTCCTTTGGTAGATGGAGGTAGGAGGGAGCTTACTTCACCCTGGACACGTGCAGCAAAGCTGTGTGGCGAGCTGATGCACGAGGAACTGTCACTGCTGGCTGCAGCCCTTCACCAGGATGGATGGCCTCCTGACATCCAACCACGTGCTGGGCAGATGGCAGGTGAGTGGCATCTGTTGAGTCCATTGCACCCTTGAAATGCTCAGGTATCTTCCTGCTGGCCCTCGGCAGCTACAGAAGCATTGCCTTCATGAGCTCCTGGCTGCTGTTGGCAGGAAGCAATGATCTGTAGAGCTGAGGGACATGACAGACACTCCACCAGCCTCTTTCTGTGTGTGACCTCTGGAAGGTAAAGCTGGACTAGCTTATAATGCCTTGCAAAATCCAGCACAGGGATACTAACAAGGAGACCTGCCTCCTGCAACTTTGCTCTCGCTCAACAGGATGTGGTGCTGGAACCCGAGGCCACGGGATCAAAAACCACAGCCACAGGAGATGAGGCCACAGGGAGGTGCTGGGAAGAGGTAAAACATCTACTGGGGTGTGTGCAAGGATCAATTACAGTCTCTAGTTCACCTTTGGGCCAGACAACAAGGGAGATGACGTGTCCCACTGGGGATGCTGGGTATCTCTCAGCTTTTGGCCCTCAGTTAGCTGTGCAGGTGTGTGTCCTTCCCACTCCCACCACTGATACAAAATCGGCAGGAGTCGCTGCCACGCCAAAGGGTCATCCCGTGACAGGCTGGAGAAATGGGCTGACAGGGACCTCATGCAGTTCAACACAGAGAATTCCAAAGTCCTGCACCTGGGGAGGATCAACCTCGTGCACCAGTATGTTCTGGGAGCCACCCAGAGGGAAAGCAGCTCGGCAGAAAAGGCCCAGAGGGTGCTGGTGGGCACCAAGCTGAACGTGAGCCAGCAACTTGGCTTTGCAGCAAAGAAGGCAATTGGTGTCCTGGAGTGCTTTAGGAGAGTGCTGCGAGTAGAGAGAGGGCTGTCACCTTTACCCTCCGCTCAGCACTGTGTGGGGAGGCCACACCTGACGGGTTGTGTCCAGTTCTGGGCTGCCCAGTACAAAAGAGAGGTGGGCATACCAGAGAGAGTGCAGCGGTGGGACACTCAGGTGGTGGCGGGACAGGAGCATCCCTCCAGCCGGGACTGTTCAGCCTGGGGAGTGCTCGGGGGGGGGTCTCGGGCAGGCCGGCACTGGCTCTCTGCCCCAGCATGAAGCATTTTAATTGCAAAGAATTTTAACGAGCGGCAGCCCCCAGCAGCCGGCTCGGCTCCGCCGGTGCCACGCGGT